>NW_027141882.1:520000-522500 GCF_036365525.1 Heterodontus francisci | reverse complement strand
TGTGGTGTTTGTGTGTGTGTGTGTACATATATATAAGTCTCAGTGGCTGGGCTGTGGTGTGTGTGTGTGTGTGTACATATATAATTCTCAGTGTCTGGGCTGTGGTGTCTGTGTGTGTGCATATATATAAGTCTCAGTTGCTGTGGTGTGTGTGTGTGTGTGTGTGTGTGTGTGTGTGTGTGTGTGTGTGTGTGTGTGTGCATATATATAAGTCTCAGTGGCTGGGCTGTGGTGTGTGTGTGAGTGTGTGTACATATATAATTCTCAGTGTCTGGGCTGTGGTGTCTGTGTGTGTGCATATATATAAGTCTCAGTGTCTATGCTGTGGTGTGTGTGTGGTGTGTGTGCGTGTGTGTGTGCATATATATAAGTCTCAGTGTCTGGGCTGTGGTGTGTGTGTGTGTGTGTGTGCATATATATAAGTCTGAATGTCTGGGCTGTGGTGTGTGTGTGTGTGTGTGTGCATATATATAAGTCTGAATGTCTGGGCTGTGGTGTGTGTGTGGTGTGTGTGCGTGTGTGTGTGCATATATATAAGTCTCAGTGTCTGTGCTGTGGTGTGTGTGTGCGTGTGCATATATAAAAGTCTCAATGTCTGGGCTGTGGGGTGTGTGTGTGTGTGTGTGTGTGCATATATATAAGTCTCAGTGTCTGGGCTGTGGTGTGTGTGTGCATATATATAAGTCTCAGTGTCTGGGCTGTGGTGTGTGTGTGTGTGTGTGTGTGTGTGTGCATATATATAAGTCTCAGTGTCTGGGCTGTGGTGTGTGTGTGTGTGTGCATATATATAAGTCTCAATGTCTGGGCTGTGGTGTGTTTGTGCGTGTGTGTGTGTGCATATATATAAGTCTCAGTGTCTGGGCTGTGGTGTGTGTGTGTGCATATATATAAGTCTCAGTGTCTGGGCTGTGGTGTGTGTGTGTGTGTGTGTGTGTGTGTGTGTGTGTGTGTGTGCATATATATAAGTCTGAATGTCTGGGCTGTGGTGTGTGTGTGTGGTGTGTGTGCGTGTGTGTCTGCATATATATAAGTCTCAGTGTCTGGGCCGTGGTGTGTGTGTGTGTGCATATATATAAGTCTCAATGTCTGGGCTGTGGTGTGTGAGTGTGTGCGTGTGCATAAACATAAGTCTCAGTGTCTGGGCTGTGGTGTGTGTGTCTGTGTGTGTGCATATATATAAGTCTCAGTGTCTGGTCTGTGCTGTGGTGTGTGTGTGGTGTGTGCACATATATAATTCTCAGTGGCTGGGCTGTGGTGTGTGTGTGTGTGTGTGTGTAAGTCTCAAAGTCTGGGCTGTGGTGTGTGAGTGTGTGCGTGTGTGTGTGTGCATAAAAATAAGTCTCAGTGTCTGGGCTGTGGTCTGTGTGTCTGCGTGTCTGCATATATATAAGTCTCAGTGTCTGGGCTGTGGTGTGTGTGTGGTTTGTGCACATATATAATTCTCAGTGTCTGGGCTGTGGTGTGTGTGAGTGTGTGCATATATATGTAAGTCTCAATGTCTGGGCTGTGGTGTGTGTGTGTGTGTGTGTGTGTGTGTGTGTGCATATATATAAGTCTCAATGTCTGGGCTGTGGTGTGTGAGTGTGTGTGTGTGTGTGTGTGTGTGTGCATATATATAAGTCTCAATGTCTGGGCTGTGGTGTGTGAGTCTGTGTGTGTGCATATATATAAGTCTCAATGTCTTGGCTGTGGTGTGTGTGTGTGTATATATATAAGTCTCAGTGTCTGGGCTGTGGTGTGTGTGTGTGTGAGTGCATATACATAAGTCTCAGTGTCTGGGCTGTGGTGTGTGTGTGTGTGTGCATATATATAAGTCTCAGTGTCTGGGATGTGGTGTGTGTGTGTGTGTGTGTGTGTGTGTGTGTGTGTGTGTGTGTGTGTGTGTGTGTGTGTGTGTGTGTGTGTGTGTGTGTGTGTGTGTGTGTGTGTGTGTGTGTGTGTGTGTGTGTATATATATAAGTCTCAGTGTCTGGGCTGTGGTGTGTGTGTGTGTGTGTGTGTATGCGCATATATATAAGTCTCAGTGTCTGGGCTGTGGTGTGTGTGTGTGTGTGTGTGTGTGTGTGTGTGTGTGTGTGTGTGTGTGTGTGTGTGTGTGTGTGTGTGTGTGTGTGTGCATATATATAATTCTCAGTGTCTGGACTGTGGTGCTTGTGTGTCTGTGTGTGCATCTATATATAAGACTCAGTGTCAGGGCTGTGTTGTGTGAGTGTGTGCGTGTGTGTGTGTGTGTGCATAAAATAAGTCTCAATGTCTGGGCTGTGGTGTGCTGGTGTGTGTGTGTGCATATATATAAGTCTCAATTTCTGGGCTGTGGTGTGCTGGTGTGTGTGTGTGCATATATATAAGTCTCAGTGTCTGGGCTGTGGTGTGTGTGTGTGTGTGTGCACACATATATGTCTCAGTGTCTGGGTTGTGGTGTGTGTGTGTGTGGATACATATAAGTCTCAGTGTCTGGGCTGTGGTGTGTGTGTGTGTGTGCACACATATATGTTTCAGT
>NW_027141882.1:492500-495000 GCF_036365525.1 Heterodontus francisci | reverse complement strand
CGACAATAGCCCTCCTCGGTATCCACAACTCCACCAACCTTTGTATCATCTGCAAATTTACTGACCCACCCTTCGACTTCCTCATCCAAGTCGTTAATAAAAATCACAAACAGGAGAGGACCCAGAACTGATCCCTGCGGCACGCCACTGGTAACTGGGCTCCAGGCTGAGTATTTACCATCTAAGACCACTCTCTGCCTTCTATCAGTTAGCCAATTCTTAATCCAACTGGCCACATTCCCCACTATCCCATGCCTCCTGACTTTCTCCATAAGTCTACCATGGGGGACCTTATCAAATGCCTTACTAAAATCCATGTACACCACATCCACTGGTTTACCCTCATCCACTTGCTTGGTCACCTGCTCAAAGAATTCAATCAGGCTTGTGAGGCAAGACCTACCCCTCACAAAACCGTGCTGACTGTCCCGAATCAAGCAGTGTCTTTCCAGATGCTCAGAAATCCTATCCCTCAGCACCTTTTCCATCAACTTGCCTACCACCGAAGTAAGACTAACTGGCCTGTAATTCCCAGGGTTGTTCCTATTCCCTTTCTTGAACAGGGGCACAACATTTGCCACCCTCCAATCACCTGGTACCACCCCCGTCAGCAGAGAAGATGAAAAGATCATTGCCAGCGGCTCTGCAATTTCATCCCTTGCTTCCCATAACATCCTTGGATATACCCCGTCAGGCCCGGGAGACTTGTCTATCTTCAAGTTATTCAAAAACCCCAACACATCTTCCCTCCTAACGAGCACTTCCTCGAGCTTACCAGTCTGTTTCACACCGTCCTCTTCAGTAATACACCCCTTCTCATTCGTAAATACCGAAGAGAAGTACTCATTCAAAACCTCACTTATCTCTTCCGGCTCAACACACAGTCTCCCGCTATTGTCCTTGACCGGACCTACGGTCCCCCTAGTCATCCTCATATTTCTGACATACGCGTAAAAGGCCTTGGGGTTTTCTTTTATCCTACCCGCCAAGCATTTTTCATGCCCTCTCTTAGCTCTCCTAATCCCTTTCTTCAGATCCTTCCTGGCCATCTTGTATCCCTCCAGAGCTATGCCTGTGCCCTTTTTCCTCAACTTTATATACGCATCCTTCTTCTTCCTAACAAGACTCTCAACCTCTCTTGTCAACCACGGTTCCCTCACATGACCATCCCTTCCCTGTCTGACAGGGACATGCTTATCAATGGCCCCTACTATCTGCTCCTTGAAAAAGTTCCACATTTCGACCGTGCCCTTCCCTGCCAGCATATGCTCCCAACTTATGCTCCTCAGTTCCTGCCTGACAGCATCATATCTACCCTTCCCCCAATTGTAAACCTTGCCCTGTTGCACATACCTATCCCTCTCCATTACCACAGTGAATGCTACAGAATTGTGATCACTATCTCCAAAGTGCTCGCCCACCAACAGCTCTATCACTTGCCCTGGTTCATTACCTAGTACCAAATCCAATATTGCCTCCCCTCTGGTCGGGCAGTCTACATACTGAGTCAGAAAAGCTTCCTGGACATACTGCACAAACACTACCCCATCCAAACTATTCGATCTAAAGAGTTGCCAATCAATATTTGGGAAGTTGAAATCCCCCATAATTACTACCCTGTGACTTCTGCTCCTTTCCAAAATCTGTTTCCCAATCTGCTCTTCCACCTCCCTGCTGCTATTGGGGGGCCTATAGAAAACTTCCATCAAGGTGACTGCTCCTTTCCTGTTCCTGACCTCAACCCACAGTGCCTCAGTCGGCAGATCCTCCTCGAAAATTCTTTCAGCAGTTGTTACACTATTTCTAACTAACAATGCCACCCCCCACCTCTTTTACCACCATTCCTAATCTTATGAAAACATCTATAACCAGGGACCTCCAAAAACCATTCCTCCCCCTCACCTATCCACGTTTCAGTGATGGCCACAACATCGTAGTCCCAAGTGCCCATCCACGCCTTCAATTCACTCACCTTATTCCTGATGCTTCTTGCGTTGAAGTATACGCACTTTAACCCTTCTCCGTGCCCATCTGTCCTCTGCGACAGTGCTACCTTCCCCAATACCTCACTACACTCTTTGTCTTTCTGAGTGGACCCACTGGTCCCTGGATTACAAGTCCGGTTCCCATCCCCCTCCCAAACTAGTTTAAACCCTCCCGAACAGTACTAGCAAACCTCCCTCCCAGGATATTGGTGCCCCTCTGGTTCAGATGCAGCCCGTCCTGTTTGAACAGGTCCCATCTTCCCCAGAATGCAGTCCAATTATCCAAGAACTGGAAGCCCTCCCTCCTACACCATTCCTGCAGCCACGTGTTCAGCTGTGCTCTCTCCCTATTCCTAGCCTCACTATCACGTGGCGCCGGCAACAAACCAGAGATAACAACTATGTCCGTCCGAGCTTTCAGCTTCCAGCCTAACTCCCTAAACTCACTTCTAACATCTGTGCCACCCTTCCTTCCTACGTCGTTGGTGCCAATGTGCACCACGACCTCTGGCTGC
>NW_027141882.1:455000-457500 GCF_036365525.1 Heterodontus francisci | reverse complement strand
CATATATATAAGTCTCAGTGTCTGGGCTGTGGCGTGTGTGTGTGTGTGTGTGTGCATATATATAAGTCTCAGTGTCTGGGCTGTGGTGTGTGTGTGTGTGTCTGTGTGTGTGTGTGTGCATATATATAAGTCTAAGTGTCTGGGCTGTGGTGAGTGTTTGTGTGTGTGTGTGTGTGCAGATATATAAGTCTCAGTGTCTGGGCTGTGGTGTGTGTGTGTGTGTGTGTGTGTGTGTGTGTGTGTGTGTGTGTGTGCATATATATAAGTCTCAGTGTCTGGGCTGTGGTGTATGTGTGTGTGTGTGTGTGTGTGCATGTATGCATATATATAAGTCTCAGTGTCTGGGCTGTGGTGTGTGTGTGTGTGTGTGTGCATATAAATAAGTCTCAGTGTCTGGGCTGTTGTGTGTGTGCGTGTGCGTGCATATATATATGTCTCAGTGTCTGTGCTGTGGTGTGTGTGTGTGTGTGTCTGTGTGTGCGTGCATATATATAAGTCTCAGTGTCTGGGCTGTTGTGTGTGTGTGTGTGTGCGTGCATATATATATGTCTCAGTGTCTGTGCTGTGGTGTGTGTGTGTGTGTGTCTGTGTGTGCGTGCTTATATATAAGTCTCAGTGCCTGGGCTGTTGTGTGTGTGTGTGTGTGCGTGCATATATATATGTCTCAGTGTCTGGGCTGTGGTGTGTGTGTGTGTGTGTGTGTCTGTGTGTGTGTATATATATATATATATAAGTCTCAGTGTCTGGGCTGTGGTGTGTGTGTGTGTGTGTGTGCATATATATAAGTCTCAGTGTCTGGGCTGTGGTGTGTGTGTGTGTGTGTGTGTGAGTGTGTGTGTGTGTGCATATATATAAGTCTCAGTGTCTGGGCTGTGGTGTGTGTGTGTGTGTGTGTGTCTGTGTGTGTGCATATATATTATTCTCAGAATCGGGGCTGTGGTGTGTGTGTGTGTGTGTGTGTGTGTGTGCATATATATAAGTCTCAGTGTCTGGGCTGTGGTGTGTGTGTGCGCACGTGTGTGTGTGTGTGTGTGCATATATATAAGTCTGATTGTCTGGGCTGTGGTGTGTGTGTGTGTGTGTGTGTGTGTGTGTGTGTGTGCATATATATAAGTCTCAGTGTCTGGGCTGTGGTGTGCGTGTGTGCGTGCGTGTGTGTGTGTGTGTGTGTGTGTGCATATATATAAGTCTCAGTGTCTGGGCTGTGGTGTGTGTGTGTGTACATATATGTAAGTCTCAGTGTCTGGGCTGTGGCGTGTGTGTGTGCATATATATAAGTCTCAGTGTCTGGGCTGTGGTGTGTGTGTGTGTGTGTGTGTGCATATATATAAGTCTCAGTGTCTGGGCTGTGGTGTGTGTGTGTGTGGGTGTGTGTGTGTGTGCAGATATATAAGTCTCAGTGTCTGGGCTGTGGTGTATGTGTGTGTGCATGTGTGCATATATATAAGTTTCAGTGTCTGGGCTGTGGTGTGTGTGTATGTGTGTGTGTGTGTGTCTGTGTGCATATATATAAGTCTCAGTGTCAGGGCTGTGGTGTGTGTGTGTGTGTGCATATATATAAGTCTCAGTGTCTGGGCTGTGGTGTGTGTGTGTGTGTGTGTGTGTGTGTGCATGTGTGCATATATATAAGTCTCAGTGTCTGGGCTGTGGCGTGTGTGTTTGTGTGTGTGCATATATATAAGTCTCAGTGTCTGGGCTGTGGTGTGTGTGTGTGTGTGTGTTCTTGTGTGTGTGTGTGTATGTGTGTGTGCATATATATATGTCTCAGTGTCTGGGCTGTGGTGTGTGTGTGTGTGTGTGCATATATATAAGTCTCAGTGTCTGGGCTGTGGTGTGTGGGTGTGTGTGTGTGTGTGCATATATATTATTCTCAGTGTCTGGGCTGTGGTGTGTGTGTGTGTGTGTGTGTGTGTGTGTGTGTGTGTGTGCATATATATAAGTCTCAGTGTCTGGGCTGTGGTGTGTGTGTGTGTGTGTATGCATATATATAAGTCTCAGTGTCTGGGCTGTGGTGTGTGTGTGTGTGTGTGTGAGTGTGTGTGTGTGTCTGTGTGTGTGCATATATATTATTCTCAGAATCTGGGCTGTGGTGTGTGTGTGTGTGTGTGCATATATATAAGTCTCAGTGTCTGGGCTGTGGTGTGTGTGTGCATATATATAAGTCTGATTGTCTGGGCTGTGGTGTGTGTGTGTGTGTGTGTGTGTGTGTGTGTGTGTGTGTGTGTGTGCATATATATAAGTCTCAGTGTCTGGGCTGTGGTGTGTGTGCGTGTGTGTGTGTGTGTGTGCATATATATAAGTCTCAGTTTCTGGGCTGTGGTGTGTGTGTGTGTGTGTGTGTGTGTGCATATATATAACTCTCAGTGTCTGGGCTGTGGTGTGTGTGTGTGTGTGTGTGTGTGTGTGTGTGTGCATATATGTAAGTCTCAGTGTCTGGGCTGTGGCGTGTGTGTGTGCATATATATAAGTCTCAGTGTCTGGGCTGTGGCGTGTGTGTGTG
>NW_027141882.1:250000-252500 GCF_036365525.1 Heterodontus francisci | reverse complement strand
ATATACAAGTCTCCGTGTCTGGGCTGCGGTGTGTGTGTGTGTGTGTGCATATATATAAGTCTCAGTGTCTGGGCTGTGGTGTGTGTGTGTGTGTGTGTGTGTGCATATATATAAGTCTCAGTGTCTGGGCTGTGGTGTGTGTGTGTGCGTGTGTGCGTGTGTGTGTGCTTGTGTGTGCATATATATAAGTCTCAGTGTCTGGGCTGTGGTGTGTGTGTGTGTGTGTGTGTGTGTGTGTGTGTGTGCATATATATAAGTCTCAGTGTCTGTGCTGTGGTGTGCGTGTGCGTGTGTGTGTGTGTGCATATATAGAAGTCTCATTGTCTGGGCTGTGGTGTGTGTGTGTGTGTGTGTGTGTGTGTGTGTGCAATTATATAATTCTCATTGTCTGGGCTGTGGTGTGAGTGTGTGTGTGTGTGTGTGTGTGCATATATATAAGTCTCAATGTCTGAGCTGAGGTGTGTGTGTGTGTGCATATATATCCGTCTCAGTGTCTGGGCTGTCGTGAGAGAGTGTGTGTGTGTGTGTGTGTGTGTGTGTGTGCAAATATATAAGTCTCAGTGTCTGTGCTGTGGTGTGTGTGTGTGTGTGCATATATATAAGTCTCCGTGTCTGGGTTGTGGTGTGTGTGTGTGTGTGTGTGTGCAAATGTATAAGTCTCAGTGTCTGGGCTGTGTGTGTGTGTGTGTGTGTGTGTGTGTGTGTGTGTGTGTGTGTGTGTGTGTGTGTGCATATATATAAGTCTCAGTGTCTGGGCTGTGGTGTGTGTGTGTGTGTGTGTGTGCATGTATATAAGTCTCAGTGTCTGGGCTGTGGTGTGAGTGTGTGTGTGTGTGTCCATATATATAAGTCTCCGAGTCTGGGTTGTGGTGTGTGTGTGTGTGTGTGTGTGTGTGTGTGTGTGTGTGTGTGCATATATATAAGTCTCCGTGTCTGGGCTGTGGTGTGTGTGTGTGTGTGTGTGTGTGTGCATATATATAAGTCTCAGTGTCAGGGCTGTGGTGTGTGTGTGTGTGTGTGTGTGTGTGTGTGTGTGTGCATATATATAAGTCTCCGTGTCTGGGCTGTGGTGTGTGTGTGTGTGTGTGCATATATATAAATCTCAGTGTCTGGGCTGTGGTGTGTGTGTGTGTGTGTGTGTGTGTGTGTGTATATATATAAGTCTCCGAGTCTGGGCTGTGGTGTGTGTGTGTGTGTGTGTGTGTGTGTGTGTGCAATTATATAATTCTCATTGTCTGGGCAGTGGTGTGAGTGTGTGTGTGTGCATATATATAAGTCTCAATGTCTGTGCTGTGGTGTGTGTGTGTGTGCATAAATATAAGTCTCAGTGTCTGTGCTGTGGTGTGTGTGGGTGTGTGTGTGTGTGCATATATATAAGTCTCCGTGTCTGGGTTGTGGTGTGTGTGTGTGTGTGTGTGTGTGTGTGTATGTGTGTGTGCAAATGTATAAGTCTCTGTGTCTGGGCTGTGGTGTGTGTGTGTGTGTGTGTGTGTGTGTGTGTGTGCATATATATAAGTCTCAGTGTCTGGGCCGTGGTGTGTGTGTGAGTGTGTGTGCATATATATATAAGTCTCAGTGCCTGTGCTGTGTTGTGAGTGTGTGTGTGTGTGTGCATATATAGAAGTCTCAGTGTCTGGGCAGTGGTGTGTGTGTGCGTGTGTGTGTGTGTGTATATATATAAGTCTCAGTGACTGGGCTGTGGTGTGTGTGTGTGTGTGTGTGTGTGTGTGCATATATATAAGTCTCAGTGTCTGGGCTGTGGTGTGTGTGTGTGCGCAATTATATAAGTCTCAGTGTCTGGGCTGTGGTGTGTGTCTGTGTGTGTGTGTGATTGTGTGCATATATTTCAGTCTCAGTGTCTGGCTGTGGTGTGTGTGTGTGTGTGTGTGTGTGTGCATATATTTCAGTCTCAGTGTCTGGCTGTCGTGTGTGTGTGTTTGTGTATGTGTGCATATATTTCAGTCTCAGTGTCTGGCTGTGGTGTGTGTGTGTTTGTGTGTGTGTGCATATATTTCAGTCTCACTGTCTGGCTGTGGTGTGTGTGTGTGTGCATATATAGAAGTCTCAGTGTCTGGGCTGTGGTGTGTGTGTGTGTGTGTGTGTGAGTGCGTGTGTGTGTGCATGTATATAAGTCACCGTGTCTGGGCTGTGGTGTGTGTGTGTGTGTGTGTGTGTGTGTGTGCATATATATAAGTCTCAGTGTCTGGGCTGTGGTGTGTGTGTGTGTGTGCATATATATACGTCTCAGTGTCTGGGCTGTGGTGTGTGTGTGTGTGTGCGTGTGTGTGTGCATATATATAAGTCTCAGTGTCTGGGCTGTGGTGTGTGTGTGTGTGTGTGTGTGTGTGAGTGCGTGTGTGTGTGCATATATATAAGTCTCAGTGTCTGCGCTGTGGTGTGTGTGTGTGTGTGCGTGTGTGTGTGCATATATATAAGTCTCAGTGTCTGGGCTGTGGTCTGTGTGTGTGTGTGTGTGTGAGTGCGTGTGTGTGTGCATATA
>NW_027141882.1:0-20000 GCF_036365525.1 Heterodontus francisci | reverse complement strand
ATCTCCCTTCAGCCTTCACTGTTCCAAGTATAATAGCCCCAGCCTATCTCATCTTTCTTCAGAGCTGCATTTTTCCAGTCCTTGTAAATCTCCTCAGTAGCCTCTCTCATGCAATTACATCCTTTGTGTAATGAGGTGACCAGAACTACACACAGTACTCAGGTTGTGGCCTAACCAATGATTTATACAGTACTAGTTTAACCTCCCTGCTCTTGTATTCTATACCTCAGCTAATAAGGGAAAGGATTCCATATGCCTTCTTAACCACCTTATCGACCTGAACTGCTACCTGCAGGGATCAGTGGACATTGACTCCAAGGTCCCTCACTTGCTCTACACTTCTCAGTATTTTCCGATTGATCGTCTATCCCTTTGCCTTGTCTGACCTCCTCAATTACATCGTCTCATACTTAACCAGGTTGAATTCCATTTGACACTTTTCTGCCAATAATATTTTCGAGCAGCCTACAGCTATCCTCCTCGCTATCTACCGCACGGCCAATCTGTGTACCATCTGCAAACATCTTGATCATGCCCCCTACATTTACGTTCAAATCGTTAATATACACCACAAAAAGCAGGGGACCCAGTACTGAGCCCTGTGGAACGCCACTGGAAACAGACCTCAAGTCAGTAAATCACCCGTCAACAAACAGCCTTTGTTTCCTGTCACTGAGCCAATTTTGTATCCAGCTTGCTGCAGTTCCCTGGATTCCATGGGATTTTATTTGTTTTACCTAGTATGCCACATGGGACCTTGTCAAAAGCCTTGCCAAAATCCATGTAGACCATATCATCAGCACTACCCTCATCTATCATCCTTACTACGTTGTCGAAAAATTCAATCAAGTTGTTCAAACAATATCTTCCCTGATCAAATCCATGCTGACTGTCCTTGATTGACCTGAGCCTTTCTAAGTGACAGTTTATCCTGTCTCACAGAATAGATTCCAATAATTTTCCCACTACTGAGTTTACACTGACTGGCCTGCAATTATTTGGTCTATCCGTTGCTCCCTTTTTAAAGAGGTACAATGTTAACAGTTCACCAATCCTCTGGCACTACACCTGTATCCAGTGAGGATTGGAAAATGATGGTCAGACCCTCTGCTATTTCCTCTTTCACTTCATTTGACAGCCTGGAATACATTTCACCTGGCCCTGGTGATTTATCAACTTTCAAGGATGCTAATCCCATTAATACTTCCTCTCTCCCTATGTATATCAGATCCAATAATTCACTCTCCTCCTCCTTAACCACAATATCTGCATCGTTCCCCTCTTTTGTTAAGACAGATACAAAGTATTCATTAAGAACCATACCAACATCTTCCTCCCCTACTCGTGTATATCCATTTATGTATATAGACTTTCAAAAGGCCTGTGATCAAATGACATTTCATAGACTTGTCATGACATGGATTAATGTGACAGTGATAGTGTGGATATTTCATAGACTTGTCATGACATGGATTAATGTGACAGTGATAGTGTGGATATTTCATAGACTTGTCATGACATGGATTAATGTGACAGTGATAGTGTGGATATTTCATAGACTTGTCATGACATGGATTAATGTGACAGTGATAGTGTGGATATTTCATAGACTTGTCATGACATGGATTAATGTGATAGTGATAGTGTGGATATTTCATAGACTTGTCATGACATGGATTAATGTGACAGTGATAGTGTGGATATTTCATAGACTTGTCATGACATGGATTAATGTGACAGTGATAGTGTGGATATTTCATAGACTTGTCATGACATGGATTAATGTGACAGTGATAGTGTTGATATTTCATAGACTTGTCATGACATGGATTAATGTGACAGTGATAGTGTGGATATTTCATAGACTTGTCATGACATGGATTAATGTGACAGTGATAGTGTGGATATTTCATAGACTTGTCATGACATGGATTAATGTGATAGTGATAGTGTGGATATTTCATAGACTTGTCATGACATGGATTAATGTGATAGTGATAGTGTGGATATTTCATAGACTTGTCATGACATGGATTAATGTGACAGTGATAGTGTGGATATTTCATAGACTTGTCATGACATGGATTAATGTGACATTGATAGTGTGGGTATTTCATAGACTTGTCATGACATGGATTAATGTGACAGTGATAGTGTGGATATTTCATAGACTTGTCATGACATGGATTAATGTGACATTGATAGTGTGGATATTTCATAGACCTGTCATGACATGGATTAATGTGACAGTGATAGTGTGGATATTTCATAGACTTGTCATGACATGGATTAATGTGACATTGATAGTGTGGATATTTCATAGACTTGTCATGACATGGATTAATGTGACAGTGATAGTGTGGATATTTCATAGACTTGTCATGACATGGATTAATGTGACAGTGATAGTGTGGATAATTCATAGACTTGTCATGACATGGATTAATGTGACAGTGATAGTGTTGATATTTCATAGACTTGTCATGACATGGATTAATGTGACAGTGATAGTGTGGATATTTCATAGACTTGTCATGACATGGATTTATGTGACATTGATAGTGTGGATATTTCATAGACTTGTCATGACATGGATTAATGTGACATTGATAGTGTGGATATTTCATAGACATGTCATGACATGGATTAATGTGACAGTGATAGTGTGGATATTTCATAGACTTGTCATGACATGGATTTATGTGACATTGATAGTGTGGATATTTCATAGACATGTCATGACATGGATTAATGTGACAGTGATAGTGTGGATATTTCATAGACTTGTCATGACATGGATTTATGTGACATTGATAGTGTGGATATTTCATAGACTTGTCATGACATGGATTTATGTGACAGTGATAGTGTGGATATTTCATAGACTTGTCATGACATGGATTTATGTGACAGTGATAGTGTGGATATTTCATAGACTTGTCATGACATGGATTAATGTGACATTGATAGTGTGGATATTTCATAGACCTGTCATGACATGGATTAATGTGACAGTGATAGTGTGGATATCTCATAGACTTGTCATGACATGGATTAATGTGACAGTGATAGTGTGGATATTTCATAGACTTGTCATGACATGGATTAATGTGACAGTGATAGTGTGGATATTTCATAGACTTGTCATGACATGGATTAATGTGACAGTGATAGTGTTGATATTTCATAGACTTGTCATGACATGGATTAATGTGACATTGATAGTGTGGATATTTCATAGACTTGTCATGACATGGATTAATGTGACAGTGATAGTGTGGATATTTCATAGACTTGTCATGACATGGATTAATGTGACAGTGATAGTGTGGATATTTCATAGACTTGTCATGACATGGATTAATGTGACAGTGATAGTGTTGATATTTCATAGACTTGTCATGACATGGATTAATGTGACAGTGATAGTGTGGATATTTCATAGACTTGTCATGACATGGATTAATGTGACATTGATAGTGTGGATATTTCATAGACTTGTCATGACATGGATTAATGTGACAGTGATAGTGTGGATATTTCATAGACTTGTCATGACATGGATTTATGTGACATTGATAGTGTGGATATTTCATAGACTTGTCATGACATGGATTAATGTGACAGTGATAGTGTGGATATTTCATAGACTTGTCATGACATGGATTTATGTGACAGTGATAGTGTGGATATTTCATAGACTTGTCATGACATGGATTAATGTGACATTGATAGTGTGGATATTTCATAGACCTGTCATGACATGGATTAATGTGACAGTGATAGTGTGGATATCTCATAGACTTGTCATGACATGGATTAATGTGACAGTGATAGTGTGGATATTTCATAGACTTGTCATGACATGGATTAATGTGACATTGATAGTGTGGATATTTCATAGACTTGTCATGACATGGATTAATGTGACAGTGATAGTGTTGATATTTCATAGACTTGTCATGACATGGATTAATGTGACATTGATAGTGTGGATATTTCATAGACTTGTCATGACATGGATTAATGTGACAGTGATAGTGTGGATATTTCATAGACTTGTCATGACATGGATTAATGTGACAGTGATAGTGTGGATATTTCATAGACTTGTCATGACATGGATTAATGTGACAGTGATAGTGTTGATATTTCATAGACTTGTCATGACATGGATTAATGTGACAGTGATAGTGTGGATATTTCATAGACTTGTCATGACATGGATTAATGTGACATTGATAGTGTGGATATTTCATAGACTTGTCATGACATGGATTAATGTGACAGTGATAGTGTGGATATTTCATAGACTTGTCATGACATGGATTAATGTGACAGTGATAGTGTGGATATTTCATAGACTTGTCATGACATGGATTAATGTGACAGTGATAGTGTGGATATTTCATAGACTTGTCATGACATGGATTAATGTGATAGTGATAGTGTGGATATTTCATAGACTTGTCATGACATGGATAAATGTGACAGTGATAGTGTGGATATTTCATAGACTTGTCATGACATGGATTAATGTGACATTGATAGTGTGGATATTTCATAGACTTGTCATGACATGGATAAATGTGACAGTGATAGTGTGGATATTTCATAGACTTGTCATGACATGGATTAATGTGACAGTTATAGTGTGGATATTTCATAGACTTGTCATGACATGGATTAATGTGACATTGATAGTGTGGATATTTCATAGACTTGTCATGACATGGATTAATGTGACAGTGATAGTGTGGATATTTCATAGACTTGTCATGACATGGATTAATGTGACATTGATAGTGTGGATATTTCATAGACTTGTCATGACATGGATTAATGTGACAGTGATAGTGTGGATATTTCATAGACTTGTCATGACATGGATTAATGTGACAGTGATAGTGTGGATATTTCATAGACTTGTCATGACATGGATTAATGTGACAGTGATAGTGTGGATATTTCATAGACTTGTCATGACATGGATTAATGTGACATTGATAGTGTGGATATTTCATAGACTTGTCATGACATGGATTAATGTGACAGTGATAGTGTGGATATTTCATAGACTTGTCATGACATGGATTAATGTGACAGTGATAGTGTGGATATTTCATAGACTTGTCATGACATGGATTAATGTGACAGTGATAGTGTGGATATTTCATAGACTTGTCATGACATGGATTAATGTGACAGTGATAGTGTGGATATTTCATAGACTTGTCATGACATGGATTAATGTGACAGTGATAGTGTGGATATTTCATAGACTTGTCATGACATGGATTAATGTGACAGTGATAGTGTGGATATTTCATAGACTTGTCATGACATGGATTAATGTGACATTGATAGTGTTGATATTTCATAGACTTGTCATGACATGGATTAATGTGACAGTGATAGTGTGGATATTTCATAGACTTGTCATGACATGGATTAATGTGACAGTGATAGTGTGGATATTTCATAGACTTGTCATGACATGGATTAATGTGACAGTGATAGTGTGGATATTTCATAGACTTGTCATGACATGGATTAATGTGACAGTGATAGTGTGGATATTTCATAGACTTGTCATGACATGGATTAATGTGACATTGATAGTGTGGATATTTCATAGACTTGTCATGACATGGATTAATGTGACAGTGATAGTGTGGATATTTCATAGACTTGTCATGACATGGATTAATGTGATAGTGATAGTGTGGATATTTCATAGACTTGTCATGACATGGATTAATGTGACAGTGATAGTGTGTATATTTCATAGACTTGTCATGACATGGATTAATGTGACAGTGATAGTGTGGATATTTCATAGACTTGTCATGACATGGATTAATGTGACAGTGATAGTGTGGATATTTCATAGACTTGTCATGACATGGATTAATGTGATAGTGATAGTGTGGATATTTCATAGACTTGTCATGACATGGATTAATGTGACAGTGATAGTGTGTATATTTCATAGACTTGTCATGACATGGATTAATGTGACAGTGATAGTGTGGATATTTCATAGACTTGTCATGACATGGATTAATGTGACAGTGATAGTGTGGATATTTCATAGACTTGTCATGACATGGATTAATGTGACATTGATAGTGTGGATATTTCATAGACTTGTCATGACATGGATTAATGTGACAGTGATCGTGTGGATATTTCATAGACTTTTCATGACATGGATTAATGTGACAGTGATAGTGTTGATATTTCATAGACTTGTCATGACATGGATTAATGTGACAGTGATAGTGTGGATATTTCATAGACTTGTCATGACATGGATTAATGTGACATTGATAGTGTGGATATTTCATAGACTTGTCATGACATGGATTAATGTGACAGTGATAGTGTGGATATTTCATAGACTTGTCATGACATGGATTAATGTGACAGTGATAGTGTGGATATTTCATAGACTTGTCATGACATGGATTTATGTGACAGTGATAGTGTGGATATTTCATAGACTTGTCATGACATGGATTAATGTGACATTGATAGTGTGGATATTTCATAGACCTGTCATGACATGGATTAATGTGACAGTGATAGTGTGGATATTTCATAGACTTGTCATGACATGGATTAATGTGACAGTGATAGTGTGGATATTTCATAGACTTGTCATGACATGGATTAATGTGACAGTGATAGTGTTGATATTTCATAGACTTGTCATGACATGGATTAATGTGACAGTGATAGTGTGGATATTTCATAGACTTGTCATGACATGGATTAATGTGACAGTGATAGTGTTGATATTTCATAGACTTGTCATGACATGGATTAATGTGACATTGATAGTGTGGATATTTCATAGACTTGTCATGACATGGATTAATGTGACAGTGATAGTGTGGATATTTCATAGACTTGTCATGACATGGATTAATGTGACAGTGATAGTGTGGATATTTCATAGACTTGTCATGACATGGATTAATGTGACAGTGATAGTGTGGATATTTCATAGACTTGTCATGACATGGGTTAATGTGACAGTGATAGTGTGGATATTTCATAGACTTGTCATGACATGGATTAATGTGACAGTGATAGTGTGGATATTTCATAGACTTGTCATGACATGGATTAATGTGACATTGATATTGTGGATATTTCATAGACTTGTCATGACATGGATAAATGTGACAGTGATAGTGTGGATATTTCATAGACTTGTCATGACATGGATTAATGTGACAGTGATAGTGTGGATATTTCATAGACTTGTCATGACATGGATTAATGTGACATTGATAGTGTGGATATTTCATAGACTTGTCATGACATGGATTAATGTGACAGTGATAGTGTGGATATTTCATAGACTTGTCATGACATGGATTAATGTGACATTGATAGTGTGGATATTTCATAGACTTGTCATGACATGGATTAATGTGACAGTGATAGTGTGGATATTTCATAGACTTGTCATGACATGGATTAATGTGACAGTGATAGTGTGGATATTTCATAGACTTGTCATGACATGGATTAATGTGACATTGATAGTGTGGATATTTCATAGACTTGTCATGACATGGATTAATGTGACAGTGATAGTGTGGATATTTCATAGACTTGTCATGACATGGATTAATGTGACATTGATAGTGTTGATATTTCATAGACTTGTCATGACATGGATTAATGTGACAGTGATAGTGTGGATATTTCATAGACTTGTCATGACATGGATTAATGTGACAGTGATAGTGTGGACATTTCATAGACTTGTCATGACATGGATTAATGTGACAGTGATAGTGTGGATATTTCATAGACTTGTCATGACATGGATTAATGTGACAGTGATAGTGTGGATATTTCATAGACTTGTCATGACATGGATTAATGTGACATTGATAGTGTTGATATTTCATAGACTTGTCATGACATGGATTAATGTGACAGTGATAGTGTGGATATTTCATAGACTTGTCATGACATGGATTAATGTGACAGTGATAGTGTGGATATTTCATAGACTTGTCATGACATGGATTAATGTGACAGTGATAGTGTGGATATTTCATAGACTTGTCATGACATGGATTAATGTGACAGTGATAGTGTGGATATTTCATAGACTTGTCATGACATGGATTAATGTGACATTGATAGTGTGGATATTTCATAGACTTGTCATGACATGGATTAATGTGACAGTGATAGTGTGGATATTTCATAGACTTGTCATGACATGGATTAATGTGATAGTGATAGTGTGGATATTTCATAGACTTGTCATGACATGGATTAATGTGACAGTGATAGTGTGTATATTTCATAGACTTGTCATGACATGGATTAATGTGACAGTGATAGTGTGGATATTTCATAGACTTGTCATGACATGGATTAATGTGACAGTGATAGTGTGGATATTTCATAGACTTGTCATGACATGGATTAATGTGATAGTGATAGTGTGGATATTTCATAGACTTGTCATGACATGGATTAATGTGACAGTGATAGTGTGTATATTTCATAGACTTGTCATGACATGGATTAATGTGACAGTGATAGTGTGGATATTTCATAGACTTGTCATGACATGGATTAATGTGACAGTGATAGTGTGGATATTTCATAGACTTGTCATGACATGGATTAATGTGACATTGATAGTGTGGATATTTCATAGACTTGTCATGACATGGATTAATGTGACAGTGATCGTGTGGATATTCCATAGACTTTTCATGACATGGATTAATGTGACAGTGATAGTGTTGATATTTCATAGACTTGTCATGACATGGATTAATGTGACAGTGATAGTGTGGATATTTCATAGACTTGTCATGACATGGATTAATGTGACATTGATAGTGTGGATATTTCATAGACTTGTCATGACATGGATTAATGTGACAGTGATAGTGTGGATATTTCATAGACTTGTCATGACATGGATTAATGTGACAGTGATAGTGTGGATATTTCATAGACTTGTCATGACATGGATTTATGTGACAGTGATAGTGTGGATATTTCATAGACTTGTCATGACATGGATTAATGTGACATTGATAGTGTGGATATTTCATAGACCTGTCATGACATGGATTAATGTGACAGTGATAGTGTGGATATTTCATAGACTTGTCATGACATGGATTAATGTGACAGTGATAGTGTGGATATTTCATAGACTTGTCATGACATGGATTAATGTGACAGTGATAGTGTTGATATTTCATAGACTTGTCATGACATGGATTAATGTGACAGTGATAGTGTGGATATTTCATAGACTTGTCATGACATGGATTAATGTGACAGTGATAGTGTTGATATTTCATAGACTTGTCATGACATGGATTAATGTGACATTGATAGTGTGGATATTTCATAGACTTGTCATGACATGGATTAATGTGACAGTGATAGTGTGGATATTTCATAGACTTGTCATGACATGGATTAATGTGACAGTGATAGTGTGGATATTTCATAGACTTGTCATGACATGGATTAATGTGACAGTGATAGTGTGGATATTTCATAGACTTGTCATGACATGGGTTAATGTGACAGTGATAGTGTGGATATTTCATAGACTTGTCATGACATGGATTAATGTGACAGTGATAGTGTGGATATTTCATAGACTTGTCATGACATGGATTAATGTGACATTGATAGTGTGGATATTTCATAGACTTGTCATGACATGGATAAATGTGACAGTGATAGTGTGGATATTTCATAGACTTGTCATGACATGGATTAATGTGACAGTGATAGTGTGGATATTTCATAGACTTGTCATGACATGGATTAATGTGACAGTGATAGTGTGGATATTTCATAGACTTGTCATGACATGGATTAATGTGACAGTGATAGTGTTGATATTTCATAGACTTGTCATGACATGGATTAATGTGACATTGATAGTGTGGATATTTCATAGACTTGTCATGACATGGATTAATGTGACAGTGATAGTGTGGATATTTCATAGACTTGTCATGACATGGATTAATGTGACAGTGATAGTGTGGATAATTCATAGACTTGTCATGACATGGATTAATGTGACATTGATAGTGTGGATATTTCATAGACTTGTCATGACATGGATTAATGTGACATTGATAGTGTGGATATTTCATAGACTTGTCATGACATGGATTAATGTGACAGTGATAGTGTGGATATTTCATAGACTTGTCATGACATGGATTAATGTGACATTGATAGTGTGGATATTTCATAGACTTGTCATGACATGGATTAATGTGACAGTGATAGTGTGGATATTTCATAGACTTGTCATGACATGGATTAATGTGACAGTGATAGTGTGGATATTTCATAGACTTGTCATGACATGGATTAATGTGACATTGATAGTGTTGATATTTCATAGACTTGTCATGACATGGATTAATGTGACAGTGATAGTGTGGATATTTCATAGACTTGTCATGACATGGATTAATGTGACAGTGATAGTGTGGATATTTCATAGACTTGTCATGACATGGATTAATGTGACAGTGATAGTGTGGATATTTCATAGACTTGTCATGACATGGATTAATGTGACAGTGATAGTGTGGATATTTCATAGACTTGTCATGACATGGATTAATGTGACATTGATAGTGTTGATATTTCATAGACTTGTCATGACATGGATTAATGTGACAGTGATAGTGTGGATATTTCATAGACTTGTCATGACATGGATTAATGTGACAGTGATAGTGTGGATATTTCATAGACTTGTCATGACATGGATTAATGTGACAGTGATAGTGTGGATATTTCATAGACTTGTCATGACATGGATTAATGTGACAGTGATAGTGTGGATATTTCATAGACTTGTCATGACATGGATTAATGTGACATTGATAGTGTGGATATTTCATAGACTTGTCATGACATGGATTAATGTGACAGTGATAGTGTGGATATTTCATAGACTTGTCATGACATGGATTAATGTGATAGTGATAGTGTGGATATTTCATAGACTTGTCATGACATGGATTAATGTGACAGTGATAGTGTGTATATTTCATAGACTTGTCATGACATGGATTAATGTGACAGTGATAGTGTGGATATTTCATAGACTTGTCATGACATGGATTAATGTGACAGTGATAGTGTGGATATTTCATAGACTTGTCATGACATGGATTAATGTGATAGTGATAGTGTGGATATTTCATAGACTTGTCATGACATGGATTAATGTGACAGTGATAGTGTGTATATTTCATAGACTTGTCATGACATGGATTAATGTGACAGTGATAGTGTGGATATTTCATAGACTTGTCATGACATGGATTAATGTGACAGTGATAGTGTGGATATTTCATAGACTTGTCATGACATGGATTAATGTGACATTGATAGTGTGGATATTTCATAGACTTGTCATGACATGGATTAATGTGACAGTGATCGTGTGGATATTTCATAGACTTTTCATGACATGGATTAATGTGACAGTGATAGTGTTGATATTTCATAGACTTGTCATGACATGGATTAATGTGACAGTGATAGTGTGGATATTTCATAGACTTGTCATGACATGGATTAATGTGACAGTGATAGTGTGGATATTTCATAGACTTGTCATGACATGGATTAATGTGACAGTGATAGTGTGGATATTTCATAGACTTGTCATGACATGGATTAATGTGACAGTGATAGTGTTGATATTTCATAGACTTGTCATGACATGGATTAATGTGACAGTGATAGTGTGGATATTTCATAGACTTGTCATGACATGGATTAATGTGACAGTGATAGTGTGGATAATTCATAGACTTGTCATGACATGGATTAATGTGACAGTGATAGTGTGGATATTTCATAGACTTGTCATGACATGGATTAATGTGACAGTGATAGTGTTGATATTTCATAGACTTGTCATGACGTGGATTAATGTGACAGTGATAGTGTGGATATTTCATAGACTTGTCATGACGTGGATTAATGTGACAGTGATAGTGTGGATATTTCATAGACTTGTCATGACATGGATTAATGTGACATTGATAGTGTGGATATTTCATAGACTTGTCATGACATGGATTAATGTGACAGTGATAGTGTTGATATTTCATAGACTTGTCATGACATGGATTAATGTGACATTGATAGTGTGGATATTTCATAGACTTGTCATGACATGGATTAATGTGACAGTGATAGTGTGGATATTTCATAGACTTGTCATGACATGGATTAATGTGACATTGATAGTGTGGATATTTCATAGACTTGTCATGACATGGATTAATGTGACAGTGATAGTGTGGATATTTCATAGACTTGTCATGACATGGATTAATGTGACAGTGATAGTGTGGATATTTCATAGACTTGTCATGACATGGATTAATGTGACAGTGATAGTGTGGATATTTCATAGACTTGTCATGACATGGATTAATGTGACAGTGATAGTGTGGATATTTCATAGACTTGTCATGACATGGATTAATGTGACAGTGATAGTGTGGATATTTCATAGACTTGTCATGACATGGATTAATGTGACAGTGATAGTGTGGATATTTCATAGACTTGTCATGACATGGATTAATGTGACAGTGATAGTGTGGATATTTCATAGACTTGTCATGACATGGATTAATGTGACAGTGATAGTGTGGATATTTCATAGACTTGTCATGACATGGATTAATGTGACAGTGATAGTGTGGATATTTCATAGACTTGTCATGACATGGATTAATGTGACAGTGATAGTGTGGATATTTCATAGACTTGTCATGACATGGATTAATGTGACAGTGATAGTGTGGATATTTCATAGACTTGTCATGACATGGATTAATGTGACAGTGATAGTGTGGATATTTCATAGACTTGTCATGACATGGATTAATGTGACAGTGATAGTGTGGATATTTCATAGACTTGTCATGACATGGATTAATGTGACAGTGATAGTGTGGATATTTCATAGACTTGTCATGACATGGATTAATGTGACAGTGATAGTGTGGATATTTCATAGACTTGTCATGACATGGATTAATGTGACAGTGATAGTGTGGATATTTCATAGACTTGTCATGACATGGATTAATGTGACAGTGATAGTGTGGATATTTCATAGACTTGTCATGACATGGATTAATGTGACAGTGATAGTGTGGATATTTCATAGACTTGTCATGCCATGGATTAATGTGACAGTGATAGTGTGGATATTTCATAGACTTGTCATGACATGGATTAATGTGACAGTGATAGTGTGGATATTTCATAGACTTGTCATGACATGGATTAATGTGACAGTGATAGTGTGGATATTTCATAGACTTGTCATGACATGGATTAATGTGACAGTGATAGTGTGGATATTTCATAGACTTGTCATGACATGGATTAATGTGACAGTGATAGTGTGGATATTTCATAGACTTGTCATGACATGGATTAATGTGACAGTGATAGTGTGGATATTTCATAGACTTGTCATGACATGGATTAATGTGACAGTGATAGTGTGGATATTTCATAGACTTGTCATGACATGGATTAATGTGACAGTGATAGTGTGGATATTTCATAGACTTGTCATGACATGGATTAATGTGACAGTGATAGTGTGGATATTTCATAGACTTGTCATGACATGGATTAATGTGACAGTGATAGTGTGGATATTTCATAGACTTGTCATGACATGGATTAATGTGATAGTGATAGTGTGGATATTTCATAGACTTGTCATGACATGGATTAATGTGACAGTGATAGTGTGGATATTTCATAGACTTGTCATGTCATGGATTAATGTGACATTGATAGTGTGGATATTTCATAGACTTGTCATGACATGGATTAATGTGACAGTGATAGTGTGGATATTTCATAGACTTGTCATGACATGGATTAATGTGACAGTGATAGTGTGGATATTTCATAGACTTGTCATGACATGGATTAATGTGACAGTGATAGTGTGGATATTTCATAGACTTGTCATGACATGGATTAATGTGACAGTGATAGTGTGGATATTTCATAGACTTGTCATGACATGGATTAATGTGACAGTGATAGTGTGGATATTTCATAGACTTGTCATGACATGGATTAATGTGACAGTGATAGTGTGGATATTTCATAGACTTGTCATGACATGGATTAATGTGACAGTGATAGTGTGGATATTTCATAGACTTGTCATGACATGGATTAATGTGACAGTGATAGTGTGGATATTTCATAGACTTGTCATGACATGGATTAATGTGACAGTGATAGTGTGGATATTTCATAGACTTGTCATGACATGGATTAATGTGACAGTGATAGTGTGGATATTTCATAGACTTGTCATGACATGGATTAATGTGACAGTGATAGTGTGGATATTTCATAGACTTGTCATGACATGGATTAATGTGACAGTGATAGTGTGGATATTTCATAGACTTGTCATGACATGGATAAATGTGACAGTGATAGTGTGGATATTTCATAGACTTGTCATGACATGGATTAATGTGACAGTGATAGTGTGGATATTTCATAGACTTGTCATGACATGGATTAATGTGACAGTGATAGTGTGGATATTTCATAGACTTGTCATGACATGGATTAATGTGACAGTGATAGTGTGGATATTTCATAGACTTGTCATGACATGGATTAATGTGACAGTGATAGTGTGGATATTTCATAGACTTGTCATGACATGGATTAATGTGACAGTGATAGTGTGGATATTTCATAGACTTGTCATGACATGGATTAATGTGACAGTGATAGTGTGGATATTTCATAGACTTGTCATGACATGGATTAATGTGACAGTGATAGTGTGGATATTTCATAGACTTGTCATGACATGGATTAATGTGACAGTGATAGTGTGGATATTTCATAGACTTGTCATGACATGGATTAATGTGACAGTGATAGTGTGGATATTTCATAGACTTGTCATGACATGGATTAATGTGACAGTGATAGTGTGGATATTTCATAGACTTGTCATGACATGGATTAATGTGACAGTGATAGTGTGGATATTTCATAGACTTGTCATGACATGGATTAATGTGACAGTGATAGTGTGGATATTTCATAGACTTGTCATGACATGGATTAATGTGACAGTGATAGTGTGGATATTTCATACACTTGTCATGACATGGATTAATGTGACAGTGATAGTGTGGATATTTCATAGACTTGTCATGACATGGATTAATGTGACAGTGATAGTGTGGATATTTCATAGACTTGTCATGACATGGATTAATGTGACAGTGATAGTGTGGATATTTCATAGACTTGTCATGACATGGATTAATGTGACAGTGATAGTGTGGATATTTCATAGACTTGTCATGACATGGATTAATGTGACAGTGATAGTGTGGATATTTCATAGACTTGTCATGACATGGATTAATGTGACAGTGATAGTGTGGATATTTCATAGACTTGTCATGACATGGATTAATGTGACAGTGATAGTGTGGATATTTCATAGACTTGTCATGACATGGATTAATGTGACAGTGATAGTGTGGATATTTCATAGACTTGTCATGACATGGATTAATGTGACAGTGATAGTGTGGATATTTCATAGACTTGTCATGACATGGATTAATGTGACAGTGATAGTGTGGATATTTCATAGACTTGTCATGACATGGATTAATGTGACAGTGATAGTGTGGATATTTCATAGACTTGTCATGACATGGATTAATGTGACAGTGATAGTGTGGATATGACACTGACTGAGGGACAGAAAACAGAGAGAAGTGGTGAACAGTGATTGTTCAGACTGGAGGTGGAGGGGAGTATACAGTACTGTTTCTCAGGGTTCGATTCACTCAGCGTGATATCAAGAAACGATTGAAGGCACTTGATACTGCAAAGGCTATGGGCCTTGACAATATTCCGAAAATAGTACTGAATACCTGTGCTCCAGAACTTCTGTTCCCCCATCAAACTGTTCCAGTACAGCTACAACATTGGCCTCTATCCTGCAATGTGGAAAATTGCGCAGGTATGTCCTGCATACAAAAAGCAGGACAAGTCCAACCCGGCCAATTACCGCCCCATCAGCCTCCTCTCAATCATCAGTAAGGTGATGGAAGGTGTCAACGACAATGCTACCAAACTGCACTTGCTTAGCAATAACCTGCTCAGTGACGCTCAGTTTGGTTTCCGCCAGGGTCGCACAGCTCCTGACCTCATGACAGTCTTGGTGCAAACATGGACAAAGGAGCTGAATTCAATAGGTGAGGTATGAGTGACTGCCCTTGACACCAAGGCAGCATTTGACTGAGTATGGCATCAAGGAGCCCGAGCAAAAATGGAGTCAGTGGGAATCAGGGGGAAAACTCTCTGCTAGTTGGAGTCATACCTAGCACAAAGGAAGATGGTTGTGGTTGTTGCAGGTCAATCATCTCAACTCTAGGACATCACTGCAGGAGTTCCTCAGTGTTGTGTCCCAGGCCCAACCATCTTCAGCTGCTTCATCAATGACCTTCCTTTAATGATAAGGTCAGATGTGGGGATGTTCGCTGATGATTGCACAATTTTCAGCACCATTTGTGACTCCTCAAATATTGAAGCAGTCCGTGTAGAAATGCAGCAAGACTTGGACAATGTCAAGGCTTGGGCTGATAATTGGTAAGTATCGTTCACTCTGCACAAGCGCCAGGCAATGACGGTCTCCGACAAGAGATAATCTAATCATCCCCCTTGACATTCAATGATATTACCATAGCTGAATCCCCCACTATCAACATCCTCGGGGCTACCATTGACCAGAAACTGAACAGGAGTAGCCATATAAATACCATGGCTAAAAGAGCAGGTCATCGGCGAGGAATCCTGAGGCGAGTAACTCACCTCCTGACTCTCCAAAGCCAGTCAACCATCTACAAGGCACAAGTCAGGAGTGTGATGGAATATTCTCTGCTTGCCTGGATGGGTGCAGCTCCAAAAACACTCAAGAAGCTCGACACCATCCAGGACAAAGCAGCACTTGATTGGCACCCCATCCACAACATTCACTATCTTCACCACCAACGCAAAGAGGCAGCAGTGTGTACCATCTACGAGATGCACTGCAGCAACGCACCAAGTCTACTTAGACAGCATCTTCCGAACACACAACCTCTATCACATAGAAGGACAAGGGCAGCAGATGTATGGAAACACCAGCACCTGCAAGTTCCCCTCGAAGCCAGACATCATCCTGACTTGGAACTATATCACTGTTCCTTCACTGTCACTGGGTCAAAATACTGGAACTCCTTCCTAACAGAACTGTGGGTGTACCTACCCCACGTGGACTGCAGTGGTTCATGAAGGCAGCTCACCACCACCTTCTCAAGGGCAATTAGGGATGGACAATAAATGCTGGCTTATCCAGCGATGTCCACATCCCATGACTGAATAAAAAAAGATGCCAGAGAACTGGAGGGCTGTAAATGTTACACCCTGTTTAAAAAAGGAGAGGTTGGATAAGCCCTGTAACTATCAGTCCAATGCTGATTCTTGGAAAATTGTTGAGGCCATAACCCAGCACAAAAATATTTCTTGCTTGTAAAATCATGTCTTAATAAATGGCGAGTAGCACGGATAGCTTCATGGAAAATCATTTCTGATAATCTTGATAGTTTGTTGACGTAATTGTGAGTGTTAGCGAGGATTGCGTGTTTCGTGTGATAGAATCATAGAATCGTAGAAAGTTTAAGGCACAGAAAGAGGCCACTTGGCCCATCGTGTCTGTGCCAGCTGAAAAATTATCCATCTATTCTAATCCAGCATTTGATCCCTAGCCCTGCAGATTATGACATTTGAGGTGCACATCCAGGCTCTTTTTGAATGAGTGGAGGGTTTCTGCCTCAACCATCCTTTCATGAAGTGAGTTACAGACCCTCACTAAAAGCAGGGGACCCAGTACCGAGCCCCGTGGAAAACCACGGGAAAGTCCTCCAGTCAATACCCGTCAACAATTACCCTTTGCTTCCTGTCACTGAGGCAATCTTGTATTTCTGGGTGAATATGTTTTTCCTCAACTCCCTTCTGATATTTCTACCAATCACTTTAAATCTATGTCCCCTAGTCACTGATCTTTCTGCTAATGTGAATAGACTCTTCACCTCCACTCTATCCAGGCCCCGCAAAATTTTGTTCATTTCAATCAGATCGCCCCTCAGCCTTCTCTGTTCCATGGAGAACAACCCCAGCCGATCCAATACTTCCTCTTAGCTGCATTTTTCCAGTCCTGGCAACATCCTCGTAAATCTCCTGTGTACCCTTTCTAGTGCAATTACATCCTTTCTATTACCAGAACTGCACACAGTATTCAAGTTGTGGCCTAACCAATGATTAAGACAGTTCCAGCATAACCTCCCAGATCTTTCATTCTATACCTCGGCTAAAAAGGGAAATGATTCCATATGCCTTCTTAACTGCCTTATTGACCTGTCCTGCTATCTTCAGGGATCTGTGGGCATTCGCTCCAAAGTCCCTTACTTCCTCTACACTTCTCAGTATTGTCCTAGTAATCGTGTATTCCTTTGCTTGTGTGAGCTCCCCAATAGCATCACCTCACACTTATCCAGGTCGATTCCCATTTTTCTGCCCATCTGACCAGACCGTCAATATCTTCCTGCAGCCAACAGCTATCCTTCTCGCTATCCGCCACATGGCCAATCTTTGTGTTGTCTGCAAAAGTCTTGATCATACCCACTACATTTACATCTAAGTCTTTAATATAGACCACAAAAAGCAGGGGACCCATTACTGAGCCCTGTGGAATGACACTGGAAACAGTCCTCCAGTCGCAAAAATACTTGTCAATAAATTACCCTTTGTTTCCTGCCACTGAGCCAATTTTGTATCCGCTTTTCTGCATTTCTCTGGACGCCATGGGATTTTATTTTTTGAACCAATCTTTCAGGTGGGAGCTTGTCAGAAGCCTTGCTAATATCCATGTCGACCACATCAACTGCACTACCCTCATCTATATTCCCTGTAACATCTTCAAAAAATTCAATCAATTTGGTTAAACAAGAGCGTCCCTTAACAAATCCATGCTGACTATCCTTGATAAACCTGTGCCTCTCTAAATGACAGTTTATCCCGTCTCTCAGAATAGATTCCAATAATTTGCCCACTACTGATGTTAGACTGACTGGCCTGTAATTATTCAGACTATCCTTCGCTCCCTTTTTAAACAGAGGTACAATGTTAGCAATTCTCCAATACTCCGGCACCACTACTGTATCTAGTGAGATTGGGAAATGATGGTGGGCAGACCCTCTGCTATTTCCTCTCTTACTTCTTTGAACAGCCTGGGGTACATTTCATCCGGCTCTGGTGATGTTTCAAATTTCAAGGATGCTAATCCCATTAATACTTCCTCTCTCCCTGTATTTATTATATCCAATAATTCACACTTTTCCTCCTGAACGACAATATCTAAATCCCCCCTCTTTTCTGAAGACATACGCAAAGTGCTGAATAAAGAACCAGTCCAATATCTTCCACCCTTATACAAAGGTTACCTTTCTGATCTATTATGGGTCCTACTCTCCCCTTAGTTATCCTCTTACTCTTAATGTATTGAGAAAACATCTTTGGGTTCACCTTGATTTTGCTTGCCAATATTCTTTCATACCCTCTCTTTCCTTTCCTATTTTCCTTTTTGATTTGACCCCTCCACTTTCTATACTCCTCTCGGCTTTCTGCAGTATTGAGTTCTCAGTGTCGGACATAAGCTTTGCTTTTCTGCGTTATCCTACCCTGTCGGCTCCTTGACATCCATGGTACTCGAGATTTGGCCGCCTCACCCTTTTTCTTTGTGGGAACATGTTTATCTTGAACCTCTGGAATCTCCCCTTTGAATGCCTCCCACTGCTCTGAGACTGAATTAC
>NW_027141881.1:0-40985 GCF_036365525.1 Heterodontus francisci | reverse complement strand
AGCTGCATGATTTACTCTGAAATTAGCACCAGAGAACCAAGGCACCAGCGAGCATGAGGAGCTGAAATTAGCACAGATCAAATCCACTTAATATTTCTGACTGAAGATGGTTGCAAATGCTTCAGCTTCATCTTTTGCACTGACGTGCTCAGCACCACCATCATTGAGGATGTGAATGTTTTTGGAGCCTCCTCATCTTGTTAGTTATTTAATTATCCACCACCATTCACGACTGGATGTGGCAGGACTGTGGAGCTGTGATCTGATCCTGAGGGAGATATCCGTGTGCGGAGTGGCGGGATGTATGGAGAGTGATCCTGAAGAGGGTGTCCGAGCCTGGAGTGGAAGCTTTCCGTGGAGGTGTAGGAGTAGGCCATTCAGCCCCAGTGTTTTATAAAGGTTTAGCATAACTTATTTGCTTTTACTCTGTGCCTCTATTAATAAAGCCAAGTGTCCTGTTTGCTCTTCGCAACCTTTTCAAACCTTGATCAAAAAAGATTGGTGTACATTGTCTCATTCTTCCTCCCAAACTGTATCACTTCACAATTCTCTGTGTAAAATTTTATCTGTTGTGTGAAAGCCCCTTTTACCAGTGTGTTGAAGTTCCTCTGAAGTGTGTTACTGTCACTGGCTTAGGACGAAATTCACGAGCATTCTTTGATGCTATCTCCATGGAAAGAGCAATCTTACACACTAGCTCAAATTGGGATTTTGTGTGTTTAGTATCTTTTCTCATCCACCAATATAAGCACAAATCTGTCTCATCATGTACGGTAAGAATGTGCCAATGTTGCAATGTGGTGATAAATTCTTCAGTGTCACAATGTACTCACCAACTGTTTCACTACTTTTCTGATTTCTGGATCCAAGTTTGTAGCTTTCCGCGATCTCCAGTGGCTTAGGGTTGAGCCTCACTTCAACGAAGAAATGGAAAATTATGATTTAAAGATTACACTGTCAATCATTCACATCTCTGTCTTCTCCTGAACTTGGAGTTCAAATTTGTTTGTGACGTTGAGTCACACGTTAAGACAGCACAGTCTTTGTCTTTGTGAAGGAATTGATTTGGGAATGGCTGTTTGAAACTGTCCCTTCTTGCACAGACATTCAGTGCAAATACTTGATCACTCACAATTTCCTTGAGAGAAATTTGTTCACAATCGCATTCGACACGGAAACTGCATCAGCATTAATCTCACTGAAGCAGAATGTGACCGTGTTGTATGTTTCAGAATGTTGGTGCCGTTATTTGTCGCTTTTAACCGAGACCGGGACACAGGGAAAGGTTCATCCGTGTTTGGAATATATTATCATTCAGGAGGAAGAAAAATCAACAGGAACCAAATAAGAAAACCCAGTCTCCAGATTTGAGAATCTGTAGATCCGCTTTGGGAAAGTGAATCAGAGCAGAATGAAGGGTGAACTGTCCAGAAGAGATGAAGACACGGCTCAGTCAACACGTTCCCCTGGTTTATGATGCTGGAACTTTCCTCACACAGAAATGATTCAACCCAATGACAAACATTCTTACAGCTGATAATTTATGCTACTGATTTAAGGACTGTCTCATGTGGTTACCGAGTGATGACGAGAAGATATTAAACTTTGTTCTATTCAATCTAGCTGTGATGAAGTTTGAATTTTTCTACCTTTCATAAACAGTATTTGAAGGGTCTTGGGAACAATGTTCAGTGTTGATGAGAGTGGGGTCTGGGTGAGAATCTGCTGAGTGTGACAGGGTCAGGACTGGATGCAGGAAGTTCTCTGACAGTCTCCCTCTATCTCTCTAATGGGTTTGAGTTGATTTACGACTGGTAGCTTTTATTTTACTTTTCTTATTTAGAGATACAGCCCCTTCGGCCCACCGAGTCTGTGCCAACCAGCAACCACCCATTTATACTAATCCTACATTAATGCCATATTCTCTACCACATCCCCACCATTCTCCAACCACGTACCTACACTCGGGACAATTTACAATGGCCCATTTACCTATCAACCTGCAAGTCTTTTGGAGGTGGGAGGAAACCAGAGCACCCGGCGGAAACCCACACAGACACAGGGAGAACTTGCAAACTCCACACAGGCAGTACCCAGACCTGAATCCTGGTCGCTGGAACTGTGAGGCTGTGGTGCTAACCATTGCGCCACTGTGCCGCTGTTGGTGTTTTGATAAATGAAGGAAGTTCCCTCCACCCATTTTTTTTGGACAGACAGTGTGGTATGAGGATGTAAAGGGTTAATGCTGAAGATAGTGGGATCAATCCCTCCCACTGTCAGAGTGATGATGTCACAGTCACATGAGATGAGGTTTGGGAGAAGAGAGAGCAGCACCAAGGATGCTAGCTTAGCAGGCTTGATGAGTGTGGATATAGTATTGTGTAAATTAGAAAGAGTTCTTAGTTCTTTCAGCAGGAACTGTGTCCAGAAAATATCGAGAAACTCACAATTTTATTATTCAGGAGTCGGAACACAGATATTAATTCCAAGTGACAGTTGTGGGACCAATTAACAAAAAAAGTAGAGAATAATATTGCTCACTGATTGAAATCCCCCAGTGAGGAGACAGTTAAACAGGTGATCTGTTGGGGCATCCTTCGATCCAAGGTTTCAGCAACATTTAATCTCCCTTTTTGGTGAAATTCTCTGTTATTTGCAACGTTTTTTATCAGCTTTGATGGACGAGTGAAAAAACTGAAAAAATTGAACAGTTCCATCCTTCTTTTCTTCCTTCTTCTCTTCTTTCCATCAGTTTCTCTTTTCTGTCCCAGATCAATATAATGATGAGAATCCCAATTTAATCTGCTGTTTCTGGTGTTTTATCCATTCCAATCAAAATTTCAACATTCCAATCAAATCTATTTGTTATTCCACAGTGTCTCTCCATGTGTTTTATTCTGTTGTATTCTCTCACAGTCTGTTTGATGATCAATGTTAAATCTCACTATCTGTTCTGGTGAAGATCAGAAGCAGTGATATCTGTTTACACCACCCGACAAGTCGGCCTGAGGCTGTGCCTCGCTGATCATGTGGAGTTAAAGCAATTCTTCCAGTCAGTTAGTTCAGTTTTCATTTCATGAGAAATTCGGTCATCATGACTTCGTCAGTGACCTGATGGTTCAGGTGTCTGAGTGATGTTAATCATGATGTGATGAAATGATTGTATGTTCCAGTCTTTCCGTGGTGGGTTTTCACACTGAGTAGAAACGTGTTGGACATGGTCTGGAAATGTTTCACACCGCTCCATTCCCAACTTCATTTACTGACAGAAGATATATTTCCATCATTCCACAGCTGGCTGCACAGCCAGAAGCTGTGCTGAAGGTGACAGCTATGTCTATGCAACTGACAAGGTGGCCGCGAGGTTAAGGCGATGGACTGCTTATCCATTGTGCTCTGCACACGTGGGTTCACATCCCATACTTGTCGCTAGTTTATGAACTGTTCAGTGTATTGTTTATGTGTCAAGTCAGCCTCGAAACCTGTCCATGTCCAGACAGTGATTCCAGAATTGGTTGTACTTTATTAAAATTGAGACAGACAATTGGAATTCTTCACCCAAACTGCACTGGAATGAAGATCAAATAGGGATCACGAAACAGAGCAGGATTTTTCCTCCCCTCCTTCCTTCCATTTTTACTTTCTCTGGATTTGCACCAAGTGAAAGACAAATGGGAAAAGCAAATGGCGAGGGAGCAGATGCAGAAAATTATCCTTTGGTAAGAAATTTATTTCCAAATCTTCTTGATAGATTAAGTGAGTGAGCAATGCTTTAGCAGATGGAGTTTAAAATGAGGGGTCATCGACTACCTACGATAGATCAGAGTGTTTTTTTGTAAGAGGTGAGATGTCAGAAACGGTGGAGGAGCAGAGACCCGAATACTGAATTAATAAAAGCTAGTGGACTGGTAGAAAATAATGTGAAAAGTGAACAGAATCTGAAGATTGGAACTGATGTTGCAGTGATATAAAGCTCTGTGCTCCTGAAGTAAATGTCCAAGCCCAGATTGTGGGGAATCTGTGGAGAGTGATTTGGTTTTTATTCATTCTTGGGTGTGAGTATCGCTGATAAGGCTAGCATTTATTACCCATTCCTATTGCCGTTGAGAAGGTGGTGGAGAGCTGCCTTCTTGAACTGATGCAGTCCATATGGTGCAGGAACACCCACAGTGCTATTGGGGAGGGAGTTCCAGGATTGTGACCCAACAACAGTAAAGAAATGGTTATATTGTTCCAAGTCAGGATGGTGAGTGACTTGGAGGGGAACCTGCAGGTAGTGAGTTCCCATGCATCTGCTGCCCTTGTCCTTCGAAGTGGTAGTGGTCACGACTTTGGAAGGTGCTGTTGAAGGATACTTGGCGAGTTGCTGCAGTGCATATATGGAGATGGTACACACTGCAGCCACTGTTTGCTGGTTGTGGAGAGATTGAATGTTTAAGGTGGCGGGTGAGGTGCCGATCAAGTGCGCTGCTTTGTCCTGGATGGTGTTGAGCTTCTTGAGTGTTGTTGAGTGGGATGTATTCCATCACACTCCTGACTTGTGCCTTGTAGATGATGGACAGGATTTGGGGTGTCAGGAGGTGAGATACTCGCTGCAGAATTCGTAATCTCTGACCTGCGCTTATAGCCACAGCATAGATGTGACTGGTCCAGTTACGTTTCTGGTCAAGATGTTGATGGTGGGGGATTTAACGATGATAATGCTTCTGAATATCAAAAGGTAGATTTTTTTTCTCTCTCATTGGAGATGTTCACTGCTTGGCACTTGTGTGGCCAGAAGGTTGCTTGCCACTTATCAGCTCAAGCCTGAATGTTGTTCAGGTCTTGCTGCTTGCAGGCACAGACTGCTTCAGTATCTGAAGAGTTGTGAGTCATCATCTAACATTCCCACTTCTGAATTAGGTTGAAGAGAAAGTCGTCAATGAAACAGCTGGGATGTTTGGGTCTAGGACACTACCCTGAGAAACCCCTGAGGCAATGTCCTGGGCTGAGATGATTGTCCTCCACGAACCACAACATCTTGTTTTGGGCGAGGTATGACTTCAACAAGTGGAGAGTTTTCCCCCTGATTCCCATTGACTTCAATTCTGCTTGGGATCCTTGATGCCACACTCACTCAAGGGTAATCACTTTCACCTCTCCTCTGGAATTCCACTCTTTCGTCTCTGCTTGGACCAAGCTGCAATGAGATCATACGAACATAAGATCAGAAGAACTAATAGCAGGAGTAGGCCATTTGGCCCCTCGAGCTTGCTCCGCCATTCAATAGGATCATGGCTGACCTGATCATGACCTCAACCCCACTTTCTTGCCTGCCCACATAACCCTTGGCTCTCTTGTAGATAAAAATCTTGAAGACATTCAATGACCCAGCCTCCACTGCTCTCTGCGGTAAAGAATTCCAAAGATTAATGACCCTCTGAGAGAAGAAATTCCTTCTTAAATGAAAAACCCCTTAATCTGAAACTGTGTCCCCTAGTTCTAGATTCCACCACGAGGGGAAACATCCTCTCAGCATCTACCCTGTCAAGCCCCCTCAGAATCCTATATGTCTCAATACGTTCTCCTTTCATTTTTCACAACTCCAATTAGTATCGGTCCATCCTGCTCAGCTTTCCTCATAAGACAACACCTTCATCACAGGAATCAATCCAATGAACCTTCTCTCAACTGCCTCCAATGCAAGTATATCCCTCCTTAAATAAAGAGACAAAAACTGTACACAGTACTCCAGGTGTGGTTTCGCCAGCACCATGTACATTTGTAGCAAGACTTCTCTACTTTTATACTCCATCCCCCTTGCAATAAAGGGTAACATTCCATTTGCCTTCCTAATTATTTGCTGTACCTGCATGGTAACTTTTTGTGATTCATGTACGAGGACACCCAGATCCTTCTACACCGCAGCATTCTGTAATCTCTCACAATTTAAATAATATTTTCCTTTTCTATTCTTCCTACCAAAGTGGATAACCTCACATTTTCCCACATTCTGCTCTATCTGCCAAATTATTTCCTGGAGCTGAGAGACCCTGGCAGAACCTAAACTGAGCATCGATGAGCAGATTCTTGCTACATGTGTGGTGCTTGATAGCACTGTTGGTGACATCTTCCATCACTTTGCTGATGATTGATAGTAGACTGATGGGGTGGCAATTGGTCAGATTGGATTTGTCCTGCATTTGTTTTATGGAGAGGGCACACTTGGACAATTTTCCACATTGTCAAGTCGATGCCTGTGTTGTAGCTCTACTGGAACAGCTTGGCTGAGGGTGCAGCTAGTTCTGGAGCACAAGTCTTCAGTACTAGAGCCGGAAATCTTGTTAGGGCCCATAGTCTTTGCTGTATCGAGTGCCTTCAGCTGTTTCTTGCCATTATGTGGAGTGAAGCAAATTGGCTGAAAACTGGAAGCTGTGATGCTGCGGACCTCAAGAGGCCGAGATGAATCATTCACTGAGCAATTTCTGACTGAAGATGGTTTCAAATGCCCCAGCTTCGCCTTTTGCACTGACGTGCTCGGCTCCACCAACATTGAGGATATGAATGTTTTTGGGCCCTCCTCATCTGGTTCGTTATTTAATTGTCCACCACCATTCATGACTGGATACCTAGTTTCTCAGGGCAGTGTCCGAGGCCCAACCATCCTCAGCTGTTTCATTGATGGCTTTCTCTTCAACATAAGTGAGAAATGGGAATGTTCGCTGATGATTCACAACTCATCAGATACTGAAGCCGTCTGGGCTTGCAAGCAGCAAGACCTGAACAACATTCAGGCTTGAGCTGATAAGTGACAAGCAACATTCCTTGATCGGATCCTGAGGGAGATATCCGTGTGTGGAGCGGCGGGATGTATGGAGAGTGATTCTGAAGAGGGTGTCTGAGCCTCGAGGGAAGAATCTGTGGAGAGTGGTCCTCAAAGGATGTCCGTGTCTGGAGATTTAGGATCTCTGAAGAGGGTCTCCGAGCCCATAGTGCTGGGATGTATGGAGAGTGATCCTGAAGTGGGTGTCCGAGCCTGGAGTGGCGGGATCTGTGGAGAGTGATCCTGAAGTGGGTGTCCGAGCCTGGAGTGGCAGGATCTGTGGAGAGTGATCCTGATGAGTGTGTGTAAACCTGGAATGGAAGCTTTCTGTGGAGGTACAGGAAGAGGCCATTTATTCCCAGTATTCTATAAAGGTTTAGCATAACTTATATGTTTTTACTCAATGCCACGATTAATAAAGCCAAGTGTCCTGTTTGCTCTTAGCTACCTTTTCAATCCTTCTAACATTGGTGTACATTGTCTCTCTGCTCCTGCACCCAGTTTAGAATTGTAACGTTTCATTTATATGAGGCTGTGCCTCTCTGATCATGTGGAATTAAAGCAATTCTTGCAGTCAGTTAGTTCTGTTGTCACTTCATGAGAAATTCCGTCATCATGACTTCATCAGAGACCTCATGGTTCAGGTGTCTGAGTGATGTTAATCATGATGTGATGATATGATTGTATGTTCCAGTCTTTCCGTGGTGGATTTTCACACTGAGGAGAAACGTGTTGGACATGGTCTGGAAATGTTTCACACCGCTCCATTCCCAACAGGCCATGACCTGATGTGATGGAAATTTCATTTACTTACAGAAGCTGCATTTCCATCATTGCACATCTGGCTGCACAGTCAGGATCTGTACTGTCCAAACAGCTGACAAGGTGGTCGAGAGATTAAAACGGTGGCGTGCTCGTGCATTTTGCTTTGCATGTGTGGGTTCGGATCCCAATTTTGTCGTTAGTTTATGAAGTGCCTAGAACATTGTTGTGGGGGAGCTTTTGTGGAAAGTTGGCCTGGAAACATGTTCTTGTCAATATCTCGCTGGTGATTCTAGAATTGTTTATCCTTTATTAAAATTGAGACAGACAATCGGAATTGTTCACCCAAATTGAACTGGAATGAAGATCAAATAGGGATCACAAAAAGGAGCAAGATTTTTCCCTCCCTCCTGCCTTCCATCTTTACTTTCTCTGGATTTACACCAAATGAAATACTAACGGGAAAAGCAAATGGCGAGGGAGCAGAAGCAGAACATTATCCTTTGGCAAGAAATTTATTTTCAAATCTTCTTGATAGATTAAGTGAGTGAGCAATGCTTTGGCAGATGGAGTTTAAAATGTGGGGTCATCTAGGACCTACGAAAGATAGATCAGAGTGTTTTTTATAAGGGGTGAGATGTTAGAAACTGGAGAAGCAGAGACCCGAGTGCTGAATCACTAAAAGCTAGTGGACTGGTAGAAAATAATGTGAAAGGCTAATGGAATCTGAAGATTGGAACTCATGTTGTAGTTATATAAAGCTCTGTGCTCCTGAAGTAAATGCCCAAGCCTGGATTGTGGGGAATCTGTGGAGAATGATTTGTTTTTTATTCATTCTTGGGTGTGAGTATCGCTGGCAAGGCTGGCATTTATTGCCCATCCCTAATTGCCCTTGAGAATGTGGTGGGGAGCTGCCTTCTTGAACTGCTGCAGTCAATGTGGTGTAGGAACACCCACAGTGCTATTGTGGGGGGAGTTCCAGGATTTTGACCCAGCAACAGTGAAGAAATGGTGATATAGTTCCATGTCATGATGGTGAGTGACTTGGAGGTGAACCTGCAGGTGGTGGTGTTCCCATGCATCTGCTGCCCTTGTCCTTCGAGGTGGTAGTGATCACGGGTTTGGATGGTGCTGTCGAACGTTACTTAGCGAGTTACAGCAGTGCATCTTGTAGGTGGTACACACTGCTGCCACTGTGCTCTGGTGGTGGAGGGAGTGAATGTTTAAAGTGGTGGGTGAGGTACCGATGAAGAGGACTGCTTTGTCCTGGGTGGTATTGAGCTCTTTATGTGTTGTTGGAGCTGCAGCTATCCAGAAAAGTGAAGAGTATTCCATCACACTCCTGACTTGTGCCTTGTAGATAATGGACAGGCTTTGGCATGTCAGGAGGTGAGATACTTGCTGCAGAATTCCCAATTTCTGACCTACGCTAAAAGCTGTAGCGTAGATGTGACTGGTCCAGTTTAGTTTCTGGTCAATGGTAACCCCCAAGATGTTGATGGTGAGGGATTCAGTGATGATAATGCTGCTGAGTATTAAAAGGTAGATGGTTTGATTCTCTCTCATTGGAGATGTTCACTGCGTGGCACTTTTGTAGCAACCAAGTCGCTTATCACTTATCAGCTCAAGCCTGAATGTTGTTCAGGTCTCGCTGCTTGCAGACATGGACTGCTTCAGTATCTGAGGAGTTGTGAATCATCACCTAACATTCCCACTTCTGACTTAAGTTGAGGGGAAACTCATTAATGAAAGAGCTGAGGATGGTTGAGCCTAGGACACTACCCTGAGAAACTCCTGAGGCAATGTCCTGGATTGAGATGATCGGCCTCCACCAACCATAATCATCATGCTTTGTGCTAGGTATGACTCCAACAAGTGGACAGTTTCCCCCTGATTCCCATTGATTTCAATTTTGCTAGGGATCCTTGATGCCACACTCACTCAAGGGTAATTACTCTTACCTCTCCTCTGGAATTGCACTCTTTTGTCTCTATTTGGAACAAGCTGCAATGAGATCATAAGAACAGAAATAGTAGCAGGAGGAGGCCATTTGGCCCCTCGAGCCTTCTCCGCCATTCAATAGGATCATGGCTGATCTGATCATGGCATCAACCCCACTTTCTTGCCTGCCCCCCATAACCCTTGACTTCCTTGTAGATAAAAATCCAAAGATGAACAACTGTCTGAGAGAAGAAATTCCACCTCATTTCCTTCTTAAATGGAAAATCCCTAATTCTGAAACTGTGTCCCCTAGTTCTAGATTCCACCACGAGGGGAAACATCCTCTCAGCATCTACCCTGTCAAGACCCTTCAGAATCTTATATGTCTCAATACGATCACCTCTCATGTTCCTCAACTCCAATCAGTATAGGTCCAACCTGCTCAATCCTCCTCACAAGACAACCCCTTCATCACAGGAATAAATCCAGTGAACCTTCTCTGAACTTTTTTTAAATTTCCAACATATACATTATTCGTTAAAAATACTATAAAAAGATACATTACAAAACAGTTCAAAAACAGCACCAAGTCAACAATACAAAGATTGCAAAGGAGATCAGTTTCCTTCAGTAGAGGAATGAATTGCCTCACAACCCTTCCATTTCATTTTACCTGCCATGTACTTTTTGCAGCAAACAAATATTTTCTGGAATAAAAACAAGAAATACTGGAACCACTCAGCAGGTCTGGCAGCATCTGTGGAAAGAGAAGCAGAGTTAACGTTTTGGGTCAGTGACCCTTCTTTGGAACTGACAAATATTAAAAATGTCACAGGTTATAAGCAAGTGAGGTGGGGGTGGGGCAAGAGATAACAAAGGAGAAGGTGCAGGTTGGACAAGGCCACATAGCTGACCAAAAGGTCATGGAGCAAAGGCAAACAATATGTTAATGGTGTGTTGAAAGACAAAGCATTAGTACAGAATAGGTGTTAACGGACTGAATATTGAACAGCAGCAAGAGCAAACCGGAAAATAAACAGTGGGTAAGCAAACTGAATAAACCAAGATGAAATGAAATAAATGCAATATAAAAGGTTGTAAAAAATGTAAAAAAGCAAAAAAGAATAAAAAAGAAAAAACAACTAAAAATGAAAGTAAAATGGGGGGCTGTCATGCTCTGAAATTATTGAACTCAATGTTCAGTCCGGCAGGCTCTAGTGTGCCGAATCGGTAGGTGAGATGCTGCTCCTCGAGCTTGCGTTTACGTTCACTGGCACACTGCAGCAATCCCAGGACAGAGATGTGAGCATGAGAGCAGGGGGGAGTGTTGAAATGGCAAGAAACCGGAAGCTCAGGGTCCTGCTTGCGGACCGAGCGGAGGTGTTCCGCAAAACGGTCACCCAGTCTGCGCTTGGTCTCCCCAATATAGAGGAGACCACATTGTGAGCAGCGAATACAGTATGCTACATCAAAAGAAGTACAAGTAAATCGCTGCTTCACCTGAAAGAAGTATTTGGGGCCTGGGATAGTGAGGAGAGAGGAGGTAAATGGGCAGGTATTACACCTCCTGCGATTGCAGGGGAAGGTGCCATGGGATGGGGACGAGGTGGTGGGGGTAATGGAGGAGTGGACCAGGTTGTCCAGGAGGGAACGATCCTTTTGGAATGCTGACAGGGGAAGATGCGTTTGGTAGTGGCATCACGCTGGAGGTGGCGGAAATAGTAGAGGATGATCCTTTGGCTATGGAGGCTGATGGGGTGGAAAGTGAGGACAAGGGGAACCCTGTCACCGTTCTGGGAGGGAGGGGAAGGGTTGAGGGCAGAGGTACGGGAAATAGGCCGGACACGGTTGCGGGCCCTGTCAACAACAGTGGGGGGGATTCCTCGGTTGAGGGAAAAGGAGGTCATACCAGAAGCACCGTCATGGAAGGTAGCATCATCAGAGCAGATGCGTCGAAGACGGAGAAACTGGGAGAATGGAATGGAGCCCTAACAGGAGGTAGTGTGTGAAGAAGTGGAGTCGAGGTAGCTGTGGGAGTCGGTGGGCTTATAATGGATATTAGTAGACAACCTATCCCCAGAGATGGAGACAGAGAAGTCGAGGAAGGGAAGGGAAGTGTCAGAGATGGACCATGTAAGGGTGAGAGAAGAGTGGAAATTGGAAGCAAAGTTGATAAAGTTTTCCAGTTCGGGGCGGGAGCAGGAAACGGCACCGATACAGTCATCAATGTATCCGAAAAAGAGTTGGGGGAGGGGGCCTGAGTAGGACTGGAACAAAGAATGCTCGACATATCCCACAAAAAGACAGGCATAACTAGGACCCATGCGGGTACCCAAAGCGACACCTTTTACTTGAAGGAAGTGCGTGGAGTTGAAGGAGAAGTTGTTCAATGTGAGAACAAGTTCAGCCAGGCGGAGGAGGGTGGTGGTGGATGGGGACTGGTTGGGCCTCTGTTCCAGGAAGAAGCGGAGTGCCCTCAAACCATCCTGGTGGGGGACGGAGGTGCAGAGCGATTGGACGTCCATAGTAAAGAGGAGGCGGTTGGGACCAGGAAACTGGAAACTGTCAAAATGATGTAAGGCGTCAGAAGAGTCACGGATGTAGGTGGGAAGAGACTGGACCAGCGGAGAAAAGATAGAGTCAAGATACAAAGAAGTAAGTTCAGTGGGGCAGGAGCAGGCTGACACAATGGGTCTGCCGGGACATTCCCGTTTGTGGATTTTGGTTAGGAGGTAGAAGCGGGCTGTCCGGGGTTGCGGGACTATGAGGTTGGAAGCTGTAGAAGGAAGATCTCCAGAGGAGATGAGGTCAGTGACAGTCCTTTGGACGGTGGCTTGATTTTCGCCGATGGGGTCATGGTCCAGAGGGAGGTAGGAAGAAGTGTCTGTAAGTTGGCGCTGAGCCTCTGCAAGGTAGAGGTCGGTACGCCATACAACAACAGCACCACCCTTATCTGCAGGTTTGATGACCATGTCGGGGTTAGACCTGAGAGAACGGAGTGCCTCAAGATCAGAGGGGGACAGGTGAGAGTGAGTGAGGGGGGCAGAGAAATTGAGATGACAAATGTGCAGCCGACAGTTTTCAATGAAGAGATCAAGAGCGGGTAAGTGGCCAGGGGGAGGGGTCCAGGTAGAGGGAGAATGCTGGAGGTCGGTGAATGGGTCTGCTGGTCGGGAGGAGGACTCCTGGTCAAAGAAGTGAGCCTGGAGGCGGAGAAATATTTTCTGAATTCAGCCCGAGGGGATTTCCATGGATGCAGTCCCTCACTTCACCTTGTGGGGGTACCTTACACAGTGGTCTTCCCCAGTGAGCCTTTGCAGTGGCTGCCCCAAGCTGTAGTGCGTCCCTCAGCACGTAGTCTTGGACCTTGGAATGTGCCAGTCAGCATCATTAGGTCATGGACAACTCTTTGCGCTGGAAGACCAGCAAGTTTCGGGCAGACCAAAGGGCGTCTTTCACCGAATTGATAGTCCTCCAGCAGCAGTTGATGTTTATCTCGGTGTGCATCCCTGAGAGCAGCCTGTAGAGCACAGACTCCTGTTTTACACAGCTGCTTGGGATGAACCGCAATAAAAACCACTGCATCTTTTTCTACACCTGCTTTGCAAAGACAGACAGGGCAGTCCTCTCTCCTCTGTCTTGTTTGTTTGCTGTATTGAACCCTTTGCTGAGTCTATTAGGAAGGATGCAAGCATAAGGGGGGGGGTTACAATCCGAGGCAGTGGAGTCCCTCAGGTTAAAACTTCCCTGTACCTGGATGACGTCGCCGTCTTTTGCTCGGATCCGCTGTCCGTTCGCAGACTGATCAGCATCTGCGACCAGTTCGAACTCGCCTCGGTAGCCAAAGTTAACCACGGCAAGTGCGAGTCCATGTTCTTTGGGAACTGGGCTGACCGATCCTTTGTCCCCTTCACCGTCAGGTCAGACTACCTGAAGTTGCTCTGGATATGGTTTGGAAGGGCTGGGACGTGCACCAAAACCTGGAAGGAGCGAGTAGCCAGGATACACCATAAGCTGAGCATGTGGGAGCAGCGATATCTCTCCATTGTGGGGAAGAACCTGGTCATCAGGTGTGAGGCGCTCACATTGCTGTACGTGGTGCAGGTCTGGCCCATCCGCCACTCCTGCGCTGTGGCCATCACCCGAGCCATTTTCCGCTTCATATGGGGTTCCAAAATGGACCAGGTCTGGAGGGACACGATGTTCAAACCCCTGGATAAGGGCGGGAAAAATGTACCCAACGTCGCCCTCATCCTGATGACTACCTTCGTGTGCAGCTGCATCAAGCTGTGCGCAGATTCCCAGTACACAATCGCCAAGTGTCACTACGTGCTGAGGTTCTATCTGTCCCCAGCGTTGTGAAGGATGGGCCTGGTCACATTGCCGCGGAATGCTCCATCCAGTTGGACCATACCGTACCACCTCTCCTTCGTGGGAAAGTTTCTGTGGAAAAACATCTTTGACCACCAATCCTTCAGGTAGTGGTCTGCACGGAATGTCCTCAAGGCCCTACAGGAAAAGGAGATGGTGGATCCATTCGGATGGTTCCCCGAGCAAACTGCCAAAGTCATTTGGCGGAATGCCTCATCACCAGAACTTTCACACAAGGATCAAGATGAAACTTGGCTGGTGGTGAGAAGAGCCCTCCCCATCAGATCCTTCCTGCACGCCCGAAGTCTCACCCCCTCCGCACAATGCCCTCGAGGTGGCTGTGGTGGGGAAGAGACAGTTGCCCACCTCTTTCTCTGAATTGCCTCCAATGCAAGTATATCCCTCCTTAAATAAGGAGACCAAAACTGTACGCAGTACTCCAGGTGTGGTTTCACCAACACCCTGTACATTTGTCGCAAGACTTCTCTCCTTTTATACTCCATTCCCCTTGTAATAAAGGGTAACATTCCATTTGCCTTCCTAATTATTTGCTCTACCTGCATGCTAACTTTTTGTGATTCATGTACGAAGACACCCAGATCCTTCTATACCGCAGCATTCTGTAGTCTCTCGCAATTTAAATAATATTTAATTTATCTGTTCTTACTACCAAAGTGAATAACCTCACATTTTCCCACATTATACTCCAGCTTCCAAATGTTTGCCTGGATCCGAGAGGCCCTGGCGGAATCGAAACTGAGCATCGATGAGCAGATTATTGCTAAATGCGTGGTGATTGATATCACTGTTGATGACATCTTCCATCACTTTGCTGATGATTGATAGTTGACTGATGGGGCGGTAATTGGTCAGATTGGATTTGTCCTGCTTTTTTTTTATGGACAGGGCACACCTGGGCAATTTTATACATTGTCGAGTAGCTGTTTGTGTTGTAGCTCAAAAAAAATTATCTTAATAAATTATCGGCTGTAAGCACGTTTGTCATCGGGTTGAATAATTTCTGTGTGAGGAATGTTCCAGCATCATAAACCAGGGGAACGTGCTGACTGAGCTGTGTCTTCATCTCTTCTGGGCAGTCGGACAGTTCACCCTTCATTCTGCTCTGATTCACTTTCTCAAAGCAGATCTACAGATTCTCACATCTGGAGACTGGGTTTTCTTGTTAGGTTCCTTTTGATTTTTCTTGCTCCTGAATGATAATATGTGCCAACCTTGGATCAACCTTGCGTTGTGTCCCAGTCTTGGTTAAAAGCGACACATAACGGCACCAACACTCTGAAACAAACAACACAGTCACACTTTCCTTCATTGAGATTAATGTTGAGGCGGTTTACATGTCGAATGCAATTGTGAACAAATTTCTCACGAAGAAATTGTGGGTGATTTGAGTATTTGCACTGAATTTCTGTGCAAGGAGGGGCAGTTTCAAACAGCCATTCCGAAATCACTTCCTTCACAAAGACAAAGACTGTGCTGTCTTAACGTGTCACTCAACTTCACAAACAAATTTGAACTCGAAGTTCAGGAGAAGACAGAGTGGTGAATCTTTGGATGAGAAAAGATACTTAACATACAAAATCCAACATTTGAGCTAGCGTGTAAGATTGATCTTTCCATGGAGATGATCACTGGAACACTGGAACAGGCCCAAGACAGAAATGTTGACATGAGAGCAGGGGGGTGTGTTGAAACGGCAAGGAACCAGAAGCTCGGGGTCATGCTTTCGGACTGAGCAGAGGTGTTCGACATAATCTGCGTTTGGCCTCCCCAATTTGGAGGAGACTGCAATGTGAGCAGCGAATACAGTACACTAAATTGAAAGAAGTACAAGTAAATCGCTGCTTCACCTGAAAGGAGTGTTTGGGCTTTAAATAATGAGCAGAGAGGAGGGAAAAGGGTAGGTATTATATCTCCTGCGATTGCATGAGAAGATGTCTTGGGAAGGGGACGAGGTGTCAGGGAGAATGGAGGAGTGGACCAAGGTGTCGTGGAGGGAACTATCCCTTCAGAATTGTGAGAAACATAGCCCACTTAATAATAATTTACACCAAGTCAAACTCTGAAGAAGTAAGTTTATTTAACGTTCTTGCAAGATCGGGTGTCCTACAAGCAGGCACACCGATCAACATATTCAGTTCATGTTTATACAATACAAATCCATTTGTCCACGCCTTTATTTTACATTATTGGTTATAACGTATTATGACACTAACCTATCCTATGGTTGCTACAGTCTCCTCCTCTGTTTACTTCTCCCCCTACTCTAACTTTCTAGCCCCTAACTCTTGTTTTTGTTTTACCTTATTTGGCTCACCATTGTGTGTTTTAACTTGCAGCTGTCAGCCTTTATCTTAGTGGGGCAGTTTCTTATTCACTACATCCTTTGTTCTAACTCTTGCTGTTTCTCTTTTATCTGCCTAAGCACAATTTTTAAGTGATGTACTGTCCCAAGGTCTGTACTTACATACCCTTATCAGTTCTCTTTTTCAGTGATGTACTGTCTTAAGGTCTCCACTTACATACCCTTATCAGTTCTCTTTGTCAGTGATGTACTGTCTTAAGGTCTCTACTTACATACCCTTATCAGTTCTCTTTTTCAGTGATTTCATTATGTTGTGTACAAATGACTTCTTGGTAACTTTCCACAAGCTGTAGAAACAACATTTCAGTATTTCTTATTCTCACAATTCCCCCTTTTCTTTTACTTAATCCTTGTTGTTTTCTACATACTGCGGAGGGTTTTCATATGTCCTCTCAAATCCTCTGAGCATTATTTCAGCCGCCTTTTCAATGTCTGTATTTCCGTTGATACTGTCCACTTTGTCATTACCTAACAGGTACATACTCTCTTCCTGGCCTCTTTGTATTGACATCTGCTTCGTCAAAGCTGTCTCAATCAATCGCTGTGTCAGCCCTCTTACACAAGGAATAATACATCACCCGATGGCTATTAGTATTCCGATAACCATGATCAGGGAGGTAAAAACCGAGATTATCATGCCTTTCCATTTTCCAAACCAGGATTCAAGCCACCCCGTCAGGGAAGTGTCTGCTCCTGAATTTTCGGCCATCTCCTCTGCTAAAGTTGTTAACCCTTGCAGTGCTCGGGTGATTGAACCATCGGGTGCTGTGTTATTTGGGATAAGTGTGCAACATTTCCCTCCTAACATTATACACACACCTCCTTTTTCTGCTAAGATCATATCTAGAGCCAGTCAATTTTCCCAAGCCATTCTACTAGTGGCGTCTAATTGTTCAGCTATACCTTTTACCGCATCTCTAGTATAATTTATAAATCTTTGTTGGTTGTAATAAATATAATTTATCCAATCTACATTTTTGTTAATAGTGACCCACCAAAACAAAGACTCGAAACCGGCGGTTATTTGGTTTCGGGCCTTGAATTCATCAGGTACCCCTCTTGGGACCCCTATGAAATCCATGTATACCTGGTCGTCAAAAGAGTTCGCTATCGCTTCCCTTTTACCCCTTTCCCTCGTTATTATTTTTTGTTTCTCAAATGCCAAGGTGAATGGTATTGCCAATTGAACAATTGCGCACATCCCCTTCCACTGGGAGGGTAGGGTCTGTCTCAGGATTTTTCCTCCACAATACCACCATAAATCCGCTCTGGGATCATTCAATGATGAGTAGTTCCCTCCCCTGACTCTTCCAGTTACGTCCTCAGTCTCTATGCATGACTTCAACTCTCCCATATTGCTGGTTAGCTCCGCACCGTGTCGACGAACGCATGATGTGTGATTCACACCGGTGGCTAAAAATGAAGGGGGAGTCCTTGAATCTTCTTTCTCTAGGGGAGGGAACATTATTGACAAGGATATGCAAGTTTGAATTCCCCAAGCCGTCTTATCCTGATATAGGGCTAACATGCATTCCATGCCCTTTCGGTCACGCTCCCACCCCAGCGGGAAAGGTACTACTTGAGCTATCGGTCTACCAGATGCACAAGCATAGCAATTGTTTTTGTTCAAACTTTTTACAGTATATTTTATCCATTCTACCCAGGCATTTGTGTCCCCGTAACCGGTTTCTATCTCAATTGTCTTTCTCAAGTCTTTTACCTCTATTATTTTTACTATGTTAGGATCGTTATGAGAGGTCCCTTTTAGTTTGTTAGCTGGTTCACCAGTCTTATCTATTGTTACCTGAAAACAACATTTTAATTCACCTTTCTTTTTCCCTTCTCTAACTGTTACTCCAAACACCTTGTTGTCTAATTGGAAGTGGGTAATACAAAAACATCCAACCCATTTTATTTCCTGGCTACTTTTGAAAAGAAAGAAAGAAGGCACACAATATTACAGACAGTATTTCCGCGCTCGCGCCGTTATATTAAAAAAAAGTTTGTTACTCAAAGTCTTTTTAGCTTTATTTTCAATGGTTCTTCTGTTAATTCGGTTGTCCAAGTTCCTTCCTCGGCCGGGGTTTGTACCGGCCCCTTGATTCTTGTGTCGTGGGTCCAACCTCTTTCTGCCGTTCTTATGGCTGTTTCAGTGGTTAGGAGAGTCTGGTATGGTCTTTCCCAGTTCAGTTGTAGTTTAGTCTCTTTCCACGATTTCACCAGAACCCAATCTCCTGGTTGGATCTTGTGCACTGCAAATTCGAGAGGTGGTGTCTGTGCTAACAGGCCTTGCTTCCTGAGGAATGACAATGAGGAAGACAACGCCAGTATATAGTTCTTTGGAAACAAATCTTTAGTTTCTAAGGTTGGCATCTTGCCCCTGGTTCCCATATCCGAATATCATTTCATAGGGGGACAGTCCCACATCTTTTCTAGGGGCTGTCCGAATTCTGAGTATTGCGATATGTAAACATTTCGTCCAGGGTAACCTTGTTTCAAGTATCAGTTTGGACAGGTGTTTCTTTAAGGTCTGATTCATTCTTTCCACCCGCCCTGAAGAGGGAGGGTGCCAAGGGGTATGGAAGTCCCATTGGATTCCCAATCCCCTAACTATTTCTTGTTATAGCTTCGAGGTAAAATGACTTCCTTGGTCTGAAGTGCTGTGGCTGCCACAGCTTGCACACACTCTGGCCATCCCTTTTAGCTATTTCATTGTGGTTTCTGCCACTTAAAATCAAAGCTCAGCAAAGCTACTATTCCTAACTTGGCTATATTTCCCATTAAGCATAGTGCCATGCCTTTCTGCTCACTTCCACATTCCCCCCTTTTATCATTCTATGATAACCTTCTCTCTCTACTGATCAACTTATATATGATTATATATATTCACTAGGATTATATGGATATATTTACTCAAATAACATTTAAACAGTATAAGATAAAAGCAAATATAAAAAAACTCAGCCACTGCTGAATCAGAAGGGTAGGCTGAGCCACCCTCTAACAGTTATGAAGTCATTTCTGATAAGCTGTCCCTCCCTACAGCACTGAAGCTAGCTTGTTAGCAGTACATGACTGATTAATTGTTCCAGGGTAGGCTGAGCCACCCTCTAACAAGGGGGCGTGTATTAGCCTGGTCGGTATGTTTTTCATTCTAGCCTTTCCCTAGGATTGTCATGTCTGGGTGATAAGAAGAGTGCTGTTGAAGTACAATGTCTCGCTCTCTCTCTCTCTCGCTGTACCAGCTGCAAGGCCAAGTTGCCTCTGCAGCCCTGAAGTTATGAAGTCAGCTAGCTTGTTAGCAATACATGACTGATTAATTGTTTCATCTTAAATGTTCCCATGTAATTCTGTTCTTAAAAATTCTAAAATCTAAATTCTGTTCTCACAGTCCCCCCTTTTGATTCTTCAAAACATTTTTAAAAATCAATCCCTTGATCCCACCTAGGTGCCTTTAATGGTCTCTATTTGTCTAGAAACAGCCTTCAACACCCAGAGGGGTCGCACTCAATACGTCGCCTGCTTGTGCCATAAGAGGGGCCTGCGGTAACTCTGTAAAGGCATATGTTTTGCAGGGGCTTCAACTACTTGTTTACAACAATGCCTTTTACTATCAGATTTCTAAGGTCTTTCATCTGGCCCCTATGGCCGATATTATTGTGCTGCCACTGCGGGTCTTGATTAGGGTATTTTTGTTCAGCTGGTTCGTTTCCCCCTACCCCGGGAGGGTTTTCTCTTTCCCAAATTTTCAGGGGTCTTCTACGAGGACTTTCATTTCCTTTTTAAACACTCTTACCTCTCCTGACGTTAATGGTGCACTAACAAATCCAATTTCATTATTTCCTATTGGTACCTCTCTCAAGGGCATCATTGTCTGAGGAGACTCTCTGTCTCTATCGTCGTCGTTATCGTCGGGTTTAGGGGTGGTCCTTCTTGCTGTCCTTAGATCATATTTGGGTCTTTTTCTCCTTGGTTTTTGACTCTAAATCCCAATACTCCAACATCCGTCCCAATGGACTTCCTGGAGGGATGTTGCCGGCAGACTTTCCTTGTCTCCCATCGTCTTCCTTTTTAGACGATTTTTTCCCATGGTTAACTGAAGGGTCTTGTACCCTATGGTATTCACCTCCTAACTGAAGGGTCTTATACCCGACAGTATTCACCTCCTAACTGAAGGGTCTTGTACCCTACGGTATTCACCTCCTAGCTGAAGGGTCTTATACCTTACGGTATTCACCTCCTAACTGAAGGGTCTTATACCATACAGTACTCACCTCCTAGCTGAAGGGTCTTATACTGCAGGACTGTAAAATTCACTCCTCAAGGACTTTTGGTACTTCGAAGGTCTTATCCTATAGTTAACCATAAGTCACCAAGATAATACTTAAAAGTCGTTTTTCTTACCTTGGTCCGTGCACGGAGTTGCCTGACTTTACATGTGTACCTGCCGCACTAAATACTCGTTCAGAGTGACTTCCCTAGGATCGTTTTCAGTCAATTACTCGGGTCCGCTACCAACGAGAGAAACGAGACCGTTTTTAAATTAACGGGACGCGTCTTCTCGTCTGTCGTCGGCCGCGGTCCCGGCAATGATGAAGAGATCCCGGACGAGCCCCCAATTGTGAGAAACGTAGCCCACTTAATAATAATTTACACCAAGTCAAACTCTGAAGAAGTAAGTTTATTTAACGTTCTTGCAAGATCGGGTGTCCGACAAGCAGGCACACCGATCAACATATTCAGTTCATGTTTATACAATACAAATCCATTTGTCCACGCCTTTATTTTACATTATTGGTTATAACGTATTATGACACTAACCTATCCTATGGTTGCTACAGTCTCCTCCTCTGTTTCCTTCTCCCCCTACTCTAACTTTCTAGCCCCTAACTCTTGTTTTTGTTTTACCTTATTTGGCTCTCCATTGTGTGTTTTAACTTGCAGCTGTCAGCCTTTATCTTCGTGGGGCAGTTTCTTATTCACTACATCCTTTGTTCTAACTCTTGCTGTTTCTCTTTTATCTGCCTAAGCACAATTTTTAAGTGATGTACTGTCCCAAGGTCTGTACTTACATACCCTTATCAGTTCTCTTTTTCAGTGATTTCATTATGTTGTGTACAAATGACTTCTTGGTAACTTTCCACAAGCTGTAGAAACAACATTTCAGTGTTTCTTATTCTCACAGAATGCTGACAGGGGAGGGGAAGATAAGGTAGGTGGTGGCATCACGCTGGAGGTGGTGGAAATGGTGGAAGATGATCCTTTGGATGTGGAGGCAGGTGGGGTGGAAAGTGAGGACAAGGGGATCTCTGTCGCAGTTCTGGGAGGGAGGGGAAGGGGGAAGGCAGAGGTTGATGGTCCTGTCAACTGCACTGGGAGGGGGGCAAGGGGTGGGGGTTGAAATCTGGTGATGTTGTTGAATTTAATTTCAAACACTCCTTGAACTCTCTTCCGATGAAGACTGAAAAAGGGAAGAGCAACCACACAACAAGGGTCTCAAATCCAAGACCCTGAGATTAAAAGTCTCATGCTCTACCAACTGAGCTAACAAGGCCTGAAACAGTACTTCTACTCTGATACAGTAAATCCACTTACAGAAGCCCCAAAGTGTGAGAAATTCCTCTCACTCATCAATAATAAATCTGAAATCTTTTTACCTTCCAAATGCTGACATCTATTTTGTCAGTATTTAATTCTCTCTCCTTTTTATTTAGTTCATGCATTTCTTCAGAATTTTGTTTTTTCAATTATGTCTGAGGGAAGAAATGAACAGATCTGGCAGCTCCAAACTGGGCATCCATGAGGCACTGTGGGCCATCAGCAGCAGCAGAATTGTATTTAAACACAATATGTTACCTCATGGCCTGGCATATCCCTCACTCTACCATTACCATCAAGCCAAGGGAGCAATAGTGGTTCAATGAAGTGTGCAGGAGGGCATGTCAGGAGCAGCACCAAGCAGACCTAAAAATGAGGTGTCAACCTGGTGAAGCTACAACACAGAATTACTTGCATGTCATATAGCGGAAGCAGCATGCAATAGACAGAGCTCAGCAATCTCACAATCAACAGATCAGATCAAAGCTCTGCAGTCCTGCCACATCCAGTCCTGAATGGTGGTGGATAATTAAACAATTAACAGGAGTCACAGAGAGTCATACAGTCGTACAGCATAGAACCAGGCCCTTTGGCCCACCGCGTCCATGCCGACCATAATGCCTATCTATACTAATCCGACCCGCCTGCATTTATTCCATATCCCTCCATGCCGTGCTCATTCAAGTACCTGTCCAGATGCCTCTTAAATGTGACTACTGTTCCTGCCTCCACCAGGCAGCTCATTCCAGATCCCCACTATTCTTTCTGTGAAAAATTTACCCTTTGACCCCCTTTAAACCTCCTCCCTCTTAGCTTAAATCTATGCTCTCTAGTTTTATTCACCCCTACCATGGGAAACAGAGTCTGGCTATCTACACTATCTATGCCTCTCATAAAGCGTGACGTAGGAGTGAAGAACGAGTGACCAAGAGGAGGAAAGTGGCACGGCATAGAGCTCATGGCTGGAGTGGGGGTTGGGGGGCTGGGAGCGAGTGGCAGGAGAGCTGGGTGACGCGAACAGGGAACAATCGGCCAGGGGAGCAGCGAGGTGGAGAGCGAGCAGCTGAGGAGAAGAAGCGTCAAGGCCGAGTGGGGAGAGCTCCAACCTCAAAGTCTCCCATTCAGCCGCTTCCTTCAACTGAGTGAGAGGCTGGATACCCGATGACGCTTTAGCGTGCATGTGCGAAGATGGACCAGGCGCTGATTTGCGATGATGTTGGTGTTGAGCCATGACATCATCCTGTGCCTGTGCCACTTAACCCTGGCAAGATGTAGCTGTGCCTATGCGCAGCTTGGCGCTCTCTGATGATGTCAGCAGGCCGCTCCGTTTTTTAGGAATCACATTGTGTCAGCAGTGCCCACAACCCAGGAAAGAATAAAAAAGAGATTTACCACAATGGTAGCAGGGTGAGGGATTTCAGTTATGTGGTTCTTCTCCTTGCAGCAGAGAAAATTCAGAAAAGATTTGACACATTTGTTCAAAATCATGGAGGTTTTCAATAGTTTAAATAAGGAGAAACTGTTTCCAGTGGTAAAAGGGTCAGTAAGCAGAGGACACAGATATCAGGTGATTGGCAGAAGAACCAGAGGTGACATGAGGAACCATTTTTTACACTGCAATGTGTTGTGATAAAGAAAGAAAAGACTTGCATTTATATAGCACCTTTCCTGACCACTGGATATATCAAAGCACTTTGTAAACAATGAAATACTTTTGAAGTGTAATCACTGTTGTAATGTCAGAAATGCAGCAGCTAATACCCACAAACAGCAATGTGATAATGACCAACTGATCTGATTGAGGGGCAAATATTGATCACAACACCAGGGAGAATTGCTCTTCACTTGTTTGAAATTGCAGCATGGGATCTTTTACATTCACCCAAACATGCAGACCAGGTCTTGGTTTAACATCACACCTGAAAGGCAGCACCTTCAACACCCTCAGTGCTGCACTGGAGTGTCAGCTGTGCAATCTGAACCCAGGAGCTTGTGATTTCGAGGTGAGTGTGACCAACTGAGCCACAGCTTTTACGTGAGTCTCAATCCTTCTAACAACAGTTTCTCTCTATCGGATCTGTCACGACCCCTCATGATTGTGAACACCTCTATCAAATCTTCTCTCGAAGGAGAACAACCCCAGTTTCTCCAATCTATCCACATAACTGAAATCCTAACCACACGTTGCAGAAAGGAATTTTTCCTCATGTTCCTTCTGGTTTTGTGAGTCACTTGAAATCTGTAACCTTCGGTTACTGACCGTTCAGCAGTTAGAAACAGTTCCTCAGTATTTACTCTACCTCAAACCTTCAAGGAAGCTCTGCAAAGTAACTGAAAATCAAGTTGTCAGAAGTGGGATTTGAACACATGCCTCCAGTGAAAGCTGCAACCTGAACAGAGAAGCTGAAACCGCTCAGTCACCTCAACTGTTCAGACCTTTTTGACCTCGTCATCACTTCTGCCCTTTGAAAGGTTCACTCAGTTCAGGAACTTGTTCAATGTTACTGGAATGCTCAGTGATTGGGATATTAACTCCCCCGGGTTTTCCTGAGCTTGTTCTCGGTGTATGGGGATGTTTATCCTTGGCCGTGGAATCTTGCATCCCTGTAATGGACATTAACCCACTGATTGAATCTGTATTCACTGCTTTCCGCTGGTGCTGGGTAATTGCAGAGTGTGGGGCCGGAATGTTGCTGCTTGTCCCGGCCTCACTCACTCTGGGAAAGAGTGAATAATTGATGCATCTGTTTCCGTATCTGAAATGTGGCTTAGATCTGCTGTTATTAACCGAGGCAGCGCTGCAGAAGGATACGTTAATAATCTCTCACTAATCAACTGCAAACAGTCAGAATGTGTAACTTTGAGCAGCGCTTTCAGCACCGTCAGGGCTGGAAAGTTGAGGGAGGGAGAGACACTGACAGTATTTGAGTGCACACAGCACTGCACAGAGAAAGAGCCAATATACCGGGGCTGAGACACAGTGTATCTTTTCACATTTAATCACAATAATATCCGGAGTCAGGAACTGAAAAGGATGAAAAACCGAATAATAAGAGCAAAAGTAAGAAAACTAAGCAATTATAGATTAGCTGATGAGCATTCTCTGTGTTACCTGATAGTCTACTGTTTTATTTTCAATGCTCTCTCACTGTGGCCAGGGAATGATTTCTTCTCAAGGGCTGAATATTCACAAAGCTTCTTGGAATTTAAAATCTTTCAAAATTAATTCCATGGAGCTAATGGGGAAAAGTCAAATAACTGCATCTATTATAGGAGAGCTGGTTGGTGATGACGTGGATGTGTCTGCAGTGTGCAGGACCAGACTGTTTCTATAGATTCACAATGAATGTTCCACCCTTTATTTGTAACAGTAAAACTGATCGTGGACAATGGCTATTCTGGTTGCAGTAACCTGAAGATTTAACTCATTGACACCCTGCTTTCGGGTAATCTAGAAAGCACAACACCCAGCTCTGTCAGTTCGTGTGCTTGTTTGTTAACCCACAATTTGTGGGTTCAAGCACTTAAAAGGATGAGGCTTTATTAACTTAAACTCTTCTACATCTGCTATATTACTCTTGCTGTTGATTCTTCAAAGATAAGTTTAATCAAGTCTTTCTTTGTGAAATCCATGCTGACTGTGTTTTATTATATTTTCATTTTCATATGTATTTTCTACTTTTGGGGATGACAGGATATTGTCATTTTTTATTGATTTTATTTTTATTAATTGCACTTATTGCCCATCCCTAATTCCCTCGAGAAGGTGGTGGTGAGCTGCCTTCTTGAACCACTGCAGTCGATGTGGTGCTGTTAGGAAGGGAGTTCCAGGATTTTGACCCAGCCACAGTGAAGGAACGGTGATATAGTTCCAATTCCAGGATGGTGTGTGGCTCAGAGGGGAACTTGCAGGTGATGGTGTTCCCATTCATCTGCTGCCCTTGTCCTTCTAGGTAGTAGAAGTCACGGGTTTGGAAGGTGCTGTGTAAGGAGGCTTGCTGCCTTGCTGCAGTGCATCTTGTGGATGGTACACACTGCTACCACTGTGCGTTGGTGATGGAGAGAGTGAATTTTGTGAATGAGGTGCCAATCAAGTGGGCTGCTTTGTCCTGGATGACGTTGAGCTTCTTGAGTGTTGTTGGAGCTGCACCTATCCAGGCAATGGAGAGGATTGCAACACACTCCTGACTTGTGCCTTGTAGATAGGGGACAGGCTTTGGGGAGTCAGGAGGTGAGTTACTCGCCGCAGGATTCCTACTGTATGACCTGCTCTTGTAGCCATGATATTTATATGACTACTGCAGTTCAGTTTCTGGTCAATGGTAACCCCCAGGATGTTCATAGTGGGGGATTCAGCACTCGTAATGCTGTTGAATGTCAAGGGGAGAGGGTTAGATTCTCTCTTGTTTCAGAAGGTCATTGCCTGGGACTTGCGTGACTCGAATGTGAAATATCCTTATTGTAGGGTATTGTATTGTACTGTACAGTGACTACACTTGGAAAGTACTTCATTGGCTGTAAAAGGCTTTACAAAGTCCTGTGGTCGTGAAATGCATGTGTTGCTTTTTCCATTGTTATCAATGTCATTGTGATCAAAAGATAGGTTTCGTGAGCACAAAGTTTAAATCAATGTTTATTCAAATAATGTAAAAGCATCTATATTCTTGCACTATACTTAATAATCACCATCTTCCTATCCTTACAGAGTACAATGTTTTTGACCCTGAAATTGATTCCACAATCTCAGTCCCTCAGACAATTTCAGCCCAGTTCTGATGAAAGATCACAGATCTGAAACGTTAACTCTGTTTCTCTCTCCACAGATGCTGCCAGACCTGCTGAGTATTTCCATCATTTTCAAGAGTCTCGATTTAATGAATAGGAAACTTGTTTCAGATCAGATTGGGAGACAGTGTGAAACCACTCCATTGTACTCATGTCTGAGATTCTGAGGACAGTTGGCTGTTAGTGGAAGACATCATCAATTAAATGTACGTAGCAACAGCTCAGACCAATTATTATTTTACAAGGTGGTGTGATGGCCATCCAGAGGTTAAAAGTAGGGCTCTTGTCAGGTTTCAGTGTGCAGGAACACGAGAAGATCTCAGGGGTAAAGGCTCAGATCATCGACCAAGTTCTCCACCTGATGAGGGATCTAGGCTGGACAAAGAGGACCGTGACACTCTGAGACCAAGCTCGACTAGTCCACACACCTGCCAGAGCTGTAAAGTTATATTCCCCAAGTTTGTTCAAGATAATTTTACTTCCAATTATTAAGTACTATTTTACTCTCAATAAAAGTTCTGGACTTATTAATCAAGTATCCTGTTGCTTTAATTGGTTAAAGTCATGCCCAAAGAGATTGTCCACAATAGACTTTCCAGAACTGAAAGATAAGTCTGCAAGGATTGCTAATTTTACAGCCCTGTTTAAAAAGAGAGATAAACCCAGGAACTACAGACCAGTTAGTCTAATGTCAGTGGTGGGGAAACTTTTAGAGACAATTATCCAGGAGAAAATTAACTGGCACTTGGTACAACATGGGCTAATAAATGACAGCCAGTACAGATTGGTTCACAGAAGATTGTGTATGAATTAATTAATGAATTAATTTCTTTGATGAGGTTTCAGAGAGAGTTGACCAGGGTGGTGAGGTTGATGGTGTGTGTCTGCACTTCAAAATTTTGTTTGAAAAAGTACCATAAAATAGACTTGTTAACAAAATTTGAGCAGATGGGATTAAAGAGGCAGTGGCAGCGTGGATACAAGATTGGCTGAGAGACGGAAAGCATAAAGTAGGGTGAATGCTTGTTTTTCAGAATGGAGGGACTAATACAGTAATGTCACTGTTGTTGCAGTGTGTGCAGTGTCTGACCCTGAGCTGTCCTAGGGAGGGGGCTGTTTGTGATTTTCCTGTGGGGTATATTATCATCAGGGTATCTCTCTGAGCTGTCACAGGGATGGGGCAGTGTGTGATATCCTTGTGCATGTCATGCAGGCTCACTGGCGTGTTGTTCCATCCTGATGCCAAGAAACAGAGCCCCATCTATGGGCAAAAAGTCTCACTTCCCTGTGGGTGTCTTGAGAGAGAAGAAGGCTTAGGGAGTAAACCTGGACAGTAAATCCGGAGTGGAGTCCCATATCTGTTACTTATCAGGTAGTTTTCCAGCAACTCCTACAGCAGAGCTGGTACCAAATAGTACTGTTTTTTTCCTTTCCTTTGGACAATACTAGCAATGCTGAGAGGGGGTCCTGATGCTCAGTGTCTCCATACTATTTGCCCAGGCCTGTGCCCTGGAGAGGACACTCCAGCTTCATGGTTAAACATTAGCAAAACATGGGAAGAAACAGTTACCGATTATAAGCTCTCACTCAATTGGTGTAGAGTATGAGCACCAGGGGCTAATTTTGACAGTGGGAGAGATCATCGCATCTCAATGGATAACTGCCACCTACTCCAAGCTGTGCAGCCCCCAGTCAGTTAGGTGCTGTCCTTCCACGACCTACTTGCTTCAATGGGTGCTTGCAGCTTCGAGAGATATCTCTCAACTGGCGGATTGATAATCTATGCACCAGGCAAGACAAACTCAACAAAGAAGACACCAGTGCTTCGCATCACAAGCTGGAATGTAAGGACCATGTGTCCTGGCCTTACCGACAACCTTCTGCAGGTTGATAGCACACACAAGACAGCTGTGATTGACAAGGAACTCACAAGGCTCAATGTGGACATTGCTGTGCTGCAAGAAACTAGACTCATTCAAAGTGGATCCCTCAAAGAGAAACACTACACCTTCTTCAGGCAGGGGAAAGCCCAAGAGGCAACTCGTGAGCATGGAGTGGGTTTCACAGTAAATAACATGCTACTTGTGATGAGTAAACCACCCACAGCAGGCTCAGAGAGACTTCTTACCCTTCACTTGTCAACAAGCGCGGGCCCAGATAATCTCATGTGCATCCATGTGCCGACACTCACCTCCACCCCAGATGTCAAGGATCAATTCTATGAGACACTTGACACTGCCATCAGTAGAATTCCCAGCACTGAGGGACTGTACCTTCTAGGGGATTTCGACGCAAGCTTGGGTACTGACTACAGCTTGGCCAACGAGCATAGGGCACCAGGGGATTAGCAAGATGAACGAAAATGGACAGAGGTTTCTGGAGCTATGCTGTCACCATGGACTCTGTGTGACGAACAGCTATTTCCAGGTCAAACTGTGCCACAAGGTGTCCTGGAGACATCCGAGATCATGCCACTGGCACCAGCTAGACCTTATCATCACCAGACGTACCACCCTCAGCAGTGTCCTCATCACACGCAGCTATCATAGCGCTGACTGTGACACTGACCACTCCCTGGTGTGTAGCAAGGTCAGGCTTCAGCCAAGAAAGCTTCACCCATCCAAGAAGAAAGGTCGTTCTCGGATCAACACTTGCCGAACCACTGATCCAGAAAGGACCCAGGAGTTCCTCAACATCCTCGATCAGGCTCTTTCAGAAAACACCCAAGGCCTCAGTGTGGTATCAAAGTGGAATCATCTGCACGCCACCATCTATAACTCTGCACTCGCTGTGTATAGGAAAAGAGATGGGAGGAATGCTGACTGGTTTGCGGCTTATTGGACTGAAATGGAGTCAGTTACTGCAACTAAGAAGAGAGTCCTCATGAACTACAAACAAGTCCCCAGCAAACAAACTCTAGACGCTCTCAGAGCTGCCAGAAACAAGTCTCTGCAGACTGCTCAGCACTGCACCAATCAATACTGGTTAAAACTCTGCAACAGCATACAAACTGCCACTGAATCTGGGGGATGCTAGAGGGACATATGAAGGAATTCAACACACCAAGGTTCCTTAGACAGCACCTTCCATACCCGCAACCTCTACCAACTAGAAGGACAAGGGCAGCAAATTCATGGGAACACCACCACCTGCAAGTTCCCCTCCAAGCCACACACTATCGTGACTTGGCCTTTCCTTCACTGTTGCTGGGTCAAAATCCTGGAACTCCCTTCCTAACAGCACTGTGGGTGTACCTACCTCACACAGACTGCAGCGGTTCAAGAAGGCAGCTCACCACCACCTTCTCATGGGAAATGAGGGATGGGCAATAAATGCTGGCTTAGCCAGTGATGACCACATCACATGAATGAATAAAAAAAAAATTATGAAAGCAATGGGAGCAGCAGTAACTAAATCAACACCTTTGAAGACAAAGACAGGGGTGATCATCACTGAACCTAACAAGCAGATGGAAAGGTGAGTGGAGCATTACCTTGAACTCTACATAACGGAGAACATTGTCATTGAAGTAGCTCTCAGCACCATTCCAGACTTCCCTGTCATGGAGGAGCTGGACAGCGACACCACCATAGAGCTCAACAACGCCATTGACCGTCTTGCCAGTGGTAAAGCCATGGGAAATGATGATATTCCACCTGGAATCATCAAAAGTGGAAAAGCAGCTCTGCTGCAGCATCCCCATGAACTTCTGTGTCTCTGTTGGAAGGGGAGATCGGCACCTCTCAACATGCGTGATGCAAACATTGTCACCTTGTGCAACAATAAAGGCGATCGCAGTGACTGCAGCAATTAGCGAGGCATCTGCTTGCTAAGTATTGTGGGGAAGGTCTTTGCTCGCATTGCTCTGACCAGATTGCAGACCCTGACATCACATCTATCCTGAGTCTCAGTGCAGCTTCAGAGCTGGTAGATCGACAGTCGACATGATTTTCTCACTTCGGCAGTTACAGGAGAAGTACTGTGAACAGTACAGACCACTCTACATTGTCTTTATAGACATCACCAAGGCCTTCGATCTTGTTAGCAGAGACAGACTCTTCAAACTGCTGTGGAAACTAGGCTGCCCTCCTGAACTCTTGGGCGTCATCTCTTCTTTCCACGAGAACATGCACAGTTCCGTCAGTTACAATGGAGCAACATCAGACACTTTCACGATCAGCAGTGGGGTAAAACAGGGCTGTGTCCTGGTGCAAACTCTCTTCGGAACGTAGGAGGAGGCAGTTTACCCTGTCGAGCCTGATCTGTCATTCAATTACATCCTTGATGATCATCTGCCTCAACACCACTTTCCCGCGCTCTCCCCATATCCCTTGATGTCATGAGTATCAAGATTTCTATCAATTTCTGTCCTGAACATGCTCAATGATTGAACTTTCACAAACCCCTGAGGTAGAGAATTCCAAAGACTCACCACCCTCTGAGTGAAGAAATTCCACCCTATCTCAGTTTTAAATGGCCTTTTAAATGAAACTTTAAGGAATACAAGCCCAGTTTGCTCATAAGACAATCCCACCATCCCAGGGATTAGTCTGGTGACCCTCCGTTGCACTCCCTCTGTGGCAAGTATATCCTTCCTTAGATAAGGAAACCAAAACTGTGCACAATACTCCAGCACGATCTCACCAAGGCTCTATACAATTGCAGCAAGACATCTTTATTCCTGTACTCATGACCCCTCGTGTTAAGGCCAACATACCATTTGCCTTCCTAATTGATTGCTGCACCTGCATGCGAATTTTTAGTGTCTCATGAACAAGGACACCCAGGTCCCTTTGGACATCAACACTTCCCAACCTCTCACCATTTAAGAAATATTCTGTCTTTCTGTTTATTCTACCAAAATGGATAACTTCACACTTATTCACATTATATTCCATCTGTCATTTCATTCACTTATCCTGTCCAAGTCCCCTGGAAGCCTCCTTGTAACCTCCTCACAGCTCACATCCTTTACAATTGGCATATTCTTCTCCATGCTGCTATTTTAAACTTTCAGTGACTCAGATGGGGGTGTCCACCTGCATACCAGAGCTGATGACAAGCTGTTCATCTTGGCAAGACTGCGCACCAAGACCAAAATGAGTCAGTTCTTGGTCTGTGTGTTGCTGTTTGCTGATGACGCTGTGCTGACATCCCATAATGAAGTTCATTAACAGCAGCTTGTATATCAGTTCTCCCTGGCCTGCAAGGAGTTTGGACTGACGATCAGCATCAGGAAGATCAAAGTTATGGGCCAGGACGTAGAGACTCCACCTTCCATCAACATCGACAGCCTCACTTTGGAGGTTGTCAACAGCTTCACAGACCTTCGATCAACAATCACCAGCAATCTGTCCCTTGATACTGAAATCAGCACCAGGATTGTCAATGCTGCAGCTGTCATGTTAAAGTTGAGAAGACGAGTGTGAACCGACAGCAAACTGATCGAAAATACAAAACTCCGCGTGTACCAGGCTTGTGTTCTCAGCACCCTCCTTTATAGTAGAGAAGCATCAACAACTTATGCAAGCCAAGAAAAGCAGCTGAACAGCTTCCACCTCCGCTGTCTCAGATGGATATTGGGCATCTCCTGGCAGGACAGAGTGCCGAATGCAGAAGTACACCAGCGTGCAGGGATCTGCAGCATGTTTGCCCTCTTGAGTCAGCAGTGACTCTGTTGACTGGGTCATGTGTGCTGAATGGATGACGGTCGCTTTGCCAAAGACATGCTCTTTGGTGAGCTTGCTATCAGCACGAGACCAACAGGTCACCCACGTCTGTGATACAAGGACATCTGCAAAGCGAGATCTCAAGCTGACTGAGATTGGAGTCGATCCATGGGAAGTCCTTCCTGCTGACTGGAATTCCTGGAGAAAGGCATTCAGGAAGACCATGGGAAAAGTAGAGGACAAAAGAAATGACCAGATGGTGGGAAAGAGAGCTCAGAGGAAGGAAAAATTATCCGTCGACCTCGGGCCAATGATATTCATCTGTACCAGCTGAGGAAGGGATCGTCACTCACGAGTCGTCCTCTCCAGCCACAACAAACGATGTTTCACACAGAAGTGACGTACACCCCGGGTGTAGCCCATCGTCTTCCGAGACGGACGGTTGCCGATTACAATTACAACTACAGCGACAACTACAAGAGCGAGTCAGAGGCTGGGAACACTGCCGTGACGAACTCAGCTCTTGACTCGCCAAAGCCTGCCCACTATCTACAAGGCCTTCCTCTGATTTCAATTGCACGCACATTCGTGATCTGGCTCTGTAGCTTAGTTAGTTAAAGCACCTGTCTAGTAAACAGGAGATCCTGGGTTCAATTCCCAGCAGAGCCTTATTTCACAGTAGCAACATGCTTGAAAAGTTTCATTATCAACATTGACATCTGTGTCTTGTGAACTTTAATTCAAAATACTTGATGAATTTCAATCGCAAAAAAAAACAGCCTTTGTGAAGGATATGAGTTTGGAATGGCTGTTCCTCCTTGGACAGAATTTCAGTACTGATACATCAAAGGTAACTTCTTTGACATAAATTTGTTCACAGTGACATTCAACCTGGAAAACAGCTTGATATTAATCTCACTGAAGGAGAGTGTTTGTGTCATTATGTGTTGCTTTTAACCGAGACTGGGACATGACGCAAGTGGGAGGGTTTATCTGAGGTTTGGAATATTTGTCAGTCAGGAACAAGAAAAATCAAAGGAACCAATAAGAAAACCTAAGTCTCATGTGGTTACCGAGAAACGGTGAGAAGATATTAAACTTTGTTGTATTTAATACAACTGTGTGAACTTTGATCTTTCCTGCCTTTTATAAACAGTATTTGAAGGGTCTCAGTAAAAATGTTCAGTGTTGATGAGAGTGGGGTCTGGGTGAGCAGCTGCTTCATGTGACAGGGTCAGGACTGGATGCAGGAAGTTCTCTGACAGTCTCTCTCTGATGGGTGGAGTTGATTTTCAACTGGCAGCTGTTGCTGTTTTGATAATTCAAGTTCCCTCCACCGATTTTTTTGGACAGACAGTGCAGTATGAGGATGTGAAGGGTTAATGCTGAAGAGAAGTGGGATTAACCCCTCCCACAATCAGAGTGATGATGTAACAGTCACATGAGATGAGGTTTGGGAGGAGAGAGCAGCACCAAGGATGCGAGTTTCGGAGGCTTGATGAGTGTGTATATAGTATTGTGTAAATTAGAAAAGAGTTCTTAGTTCTTTCAGCAGGAAATGTGTCCAGAAAATATCACGAAACTCACAATTTTATTATTCAGGAGTTGGAACACAGTGATATTAACTCCAAGTGACAGTAGTGGTTTCATTTAACAAAAGAAAAGGAGAGAATAATATTGCTCATTGATTGAAATCCCCCAGTGAGGAGACAGTTAAACAGGTGATCTGTTGGGGCATCCTTCGATCCAAGGTTTCGGCAGCATTTAATCTCCCTTTTTGGTGAAATTCTCTGTTTTTTGCATCTTTTTAAATCCAGCTTTTATGGACCAGTGAAAAAACTGAAAAAGGTGAACAGATCCATCCTTTCTTTTCTTCCTTCTTCCCATCAGTTTCTCTTTTCTGTCCCAATTTAATCTGCTGTTTTATCCATTCCAATCATAATTCAACATTCCAATCAAATCTATTTGTTATTCCACAGTGTCTCTACATGTGTTTTATTCTGTTGCATTCTCTCACAGTCTGTTTGATGATCAATTTTACATCTCACTCTCTGTTCTGGTGAAGATCAGAAGCAGTGTTATCTGTTTGCAACACCCGACAAGTCGGCCTGAGGCTGTGTCTCATCGATAATGTGGAGTTGGGAACATAGGAACATAGGAGCAGGAGTCGGCCATTCAGCACATCGAGCCTGCCCCACCATTCAACATGATCATGGCTGATCATCCACTTCAATGCCCTTTTCCCCACACTTTCCTCATATTCCCTTATGTCATTTGTATTTAGAAATCTGTCAATCTCTGCTTGAAACATACTCAATGACTGAGCTTCCACAGCCCTCTGGGGTACAGAATTCCAAAGATTCACAACCCTCTGAGTAACAACATTTCTCCTCATCTCTGTCCTAAGTGGCTTGCCCCTTATTTTGAAATTGCGTCCCCTGGTTCTCGACTCCCCAACCAGGGGAAACATCTTAGCTGCATCTACCCTGACTGTCCTTTAAATATTTTGTAGATTTCAATGAGATCACCTCTCATTCTTCAAAACTCCAGAGAATACAGCCCCAGTTTCCCCAATCTCTCTTCACAGGACAGTCCCACCATCCCAGGAACAAGTCTGATGAACCTTCTTTGCACTCTATCTATGGCAATAATATCCTTCCTAAGGCAAGGGGACCAAAACTGCACACAGTACTCCAAGTGCAGTCTAACCAAGGTTCTATACAATTGAAGCAAGAATTCACTACTCCTGTACTCAAATCCTCTTGTGATAAAGGCTAACATACTATTACCCTTCCTAATTGCTTGCTGCACCTGAATGTTAGCTGTCAGTGACTTATTGCCATGGATACCAGGTCACCCTAATACTCTATACCTCAGTTAATAAAGGAAAGGATTCCATTTACCTGCTGAACCAGCTTATTGACCTGTACTGCTACTTCAGGGATCTGTGGACATTCACTCCAACGTCCCTCACTTCCTCTACACCGTTCAGTGTTCTCCCATTAATTGTGTATTCCTTTGCCTTTTTTGACGCCTGCTCTCGCTGTTCCCTGCTCTCCGAGTGAACTCTTGCTCCCTCTCTCTCCTGGGCTCTTTATGCTCCACTCTGCTCTCACTGTTTCCCGCTCTCTTAATGTATCAATATTTGTTTGTCTTGTGTTTAATTTAAAATATGGATTAACTGTATTTTACAGTTGTAGGTTTTATTTGGTAATCCTGTGCAAGTTGTGGATTGGTATTCAATATTAAGCTCTGTGAAAATGATTGTGAATGAAAATATAACTTTCAATCTTATACATGGGCTGGTCTGCATGCTCCAAGTCCTTCATTTTGTAGTAATGGCTTGATACTGTATCTTTCAGTCTTAATCTCTGTGGGATTTTTGAACTGGTATGTAATGCATAACTTGGTCTAACGTTCTGATGTACATTATTGGGATTCATAGGATCATAGGAAATAGGGGCATTTGGCCATTCAGCCCATCAAGCCTGCTCCAACATTCAAACAGATCGTGACTGATCATCTACCTCTACGCCATTTTTCCCTGCCATCTCCAGATCCCTTGATCTTGTTAGTATTTAGAAATCTATCGATTTCTGTCTTGAATATGTTCAATGCCCTCTGGGATGAAGAATTCCACAGATTTCTCACCCTCTGAGTAAAGAAATTCCTGCTCATCTCAGTCTGCCCTTATTCTGAGACTGTGTCCCCTTGTTCTGGACTCACTAGACAGAGGAAACATCCTTTCCATATCTACCCTGTGACACCCTGTAAGAACTTTGTCTGTTTCAATGAGATCACCTCTCATTCTTCAAAACTCTAGAGAATTTAGGCCCAGTTTCTGCAGTCTCTCATCATAAGACAATCCCACCATCCGAGGGGATGAGACCGGTGAATCTCTGTTGCACTCCCTCTGTGACAAGTCTATCCTTCCTTAGATAAGGAAACCAAAATTGGACAGAATACTCCAGGTGCGGTCTCACCTAGACTTCATACATCTTTACTCATGTACTCAAATACGCTTTCAATGAAGCCAACATGCCATTTGCCTTCCTAATTGCTTGCTGCTCCTGCATACTAGCTTTTCGTGTCTCATGAACAAGGACACCCAGGTGCCTTTGGACATCGACACTTCTCAACCTCTCACCATTTAAGAAATACTCTGTCTTTCTGTTTATTCGACCAAAGTGGAGAACTTCACACTTATTCACATTATATTCCATCTGCCATGTTCTGCCCATTCATTTAACCTGTCCAAATCCCCTTGAAGCCTCCTTGCATTCATTCTGTACCTTTGAATTCTGTAAATTTTGCCTGTTCTATTTCAGATTTTATATTTAAAATGTGACCATGGTGACAGAGTTTATTTAGATCTGATAGTGAGTTTATTTTTGGACTGTGATTGATGTATCAACCTGTCAGCTGTACTGAATTGGAGTGAAATAGAAACAACTTCTGTCTCTCCTGCTGTTGTTTGACTGTTGGATTGAAAATGTGTCTCTCTTGACTTTGGGATCAGTGTCTGTCTGACTACTTCTTTTGTTTGTTCCAGTGGAACTGATGAGCTGGCAGTATCTCTGTGCTTTGGGAGTGATCCTGTACCGACTGTGTGTTGGAACGAGATCACTGCACTTTTCCTTGTGTCCAAGAATCACCACATCCAGTCAGGTTCCTTCATGTATTTTCCTGCAGGAATGAAAGAACTGGTGAGATAGAAGATACAAAAGCGATCAATGTAATCGTCCCAATAATAATCATTATGAACAATCATAAAATGAAAACCAGGAACACAAACAGTGTCAGTGTCTGACTCCACTGCAGTACTGCAGTATTCAGCTTCTGTTTACCAGGTGCTTGCAGTGGATTTACAACAAGTTTGTGACATTCAGAAACAACACAAGCCCTGCACTGCTCAATGACTGGGACTGTCCGATAGAGCAGTGACCTTTACACAGTCACATTTCTATTTCAACGGAAAACAAGCAGCCACTATTTAAAATGTGCCTTTCACACTTCTCACCTGGTGTCTGCAATAAATGCTCTTTGTCTAACTGTCCACATCGTTATTTTGCGGCTATTTTCCCCCCACTGTTCACAATCCAACAAACAGTGAGAGACTGGAACTAAAGCAGGAAAATTCCCTCTCCTTTGGGTGGTGAAATTGTCAGTGATTTTCAATAGTGATTTCTTCCCATTGTGTCTCCCTGAGCCTGTACAGACACTGTCCGAGAATGAACTCTCCCTTCCCCGTGTCCCCGGCTCACTCCATGTTCCGGGAGCAGCTCCTGCTCCACAGTTTCTGTTACAAACACTCCCCGACTCCCCCTCAACTTCCCACCACTCAGTGCTAATCTCTGAGCACATCTGCGGACACGCTCCCAAAGCAATGGCTGCTGGAAGCAGATGCTGTTTGTTCCCTTCCCCCGGGCCCGGGAAGTCTCCATTAGCAGCTGATTTAAAGCATCTTCCCCTGATTGAGTGAATGGCCTCACAGACTGGGTTGGGGAAAGGATGCGCAATGGCTCCACTCCTCATTGTGACGTCCCACTGGGGGCGGGGCAACACAGCGCGTGCGCAGATCTCTGCAGCAATTCAGCACTCAAACATCAATGGGAACTTTCCCCATTTCACCCTCATCAAAGTCCCAAAGAAAGTGAAGAGGGGCTTGGACTGGAGGGAGGGACGGGGTCGGGGGAACCTAGAACCCAGAAAGATGCCCACTTGCCCCATTTTGATGCTCAATTTGCGGTCATTCCCTGCAGGGGGTTTGTTATTATTGAGCCCCTCCTGGTAAAACAATCCGATAGAAAGAGGGGAGAAAGGAGGGAGCCGGTGTGTTTGCTGGGACCTTGCAGAATTCATTTCAGCAGCAAAAGTCCCGGGTTATATTAACCCGAGTGAAACACGCTGTCAGTGAGAGGAAAACCGAACGGCCCTTTTCATCTTTTCATTGGAAACAAAGTAGAGCCGGAAGTGCGCCGAGCAGAGCAGACAAACAAGCTCAATGACAGGAGAGCTCGGCCGTCCCTGAGTTTCAGCTCCCGGCTCTTCCATTTCCTCATCCACACTGTCTTTACTGTGGATGTTCAGGGGTTCCTTGTCGGATCTGAGGACTGTATCCATGAAACATTCTGAGTCAGGAGATCCACACACTCTCTGTTATCAAGATTTATGGGCAGGAATGTTTCAAAACTTTGTCTATTAAATCATTGTATTATTCACAGAACTAATGAGGCAATTGGTTCATTATTCAGGCCTTGAACTTGGTTTGGGTAGACCGAAAACTGAGAGGTTCAGCACCTTTTCAATCCTTCACTACTGGCCGTGTGGCCTAATGGATAAGGCGTCTGACTTCGGTGTATTTAGCGATGTTATTGGAAAATTGTAGGTTCGAGTCCTGCCGCAGTCATTTTGGGCGATCAGTGTTTAGCACCGCAGCCTCACAGCTCCAGCGACCCGTGTTCAGTCCCTGTGCGCAGTTTGAGTTCTCCCTGTGACTGCGTGGGTTTCTTCGCACAGCCAAAGACTTGCAGATTGATCGGTAAATTGGCCATTGTCAATTGCCCCCAGTGCAGGGAGGTGGGAGAAGAATGGTGGGGCTGTGATAGGGAATATGGGATTAATGTCGGATTAGCATAAATGGGTGGTTGTTGGTCGGCACAGACCTGATGGGCCGAAGGGCCTGTTTCAGTACTGCATCTATTAATAAATAACTGAATTTTTTGATGAAGTAACAGAATGGTTGATGAAGGGAAAGCAATGGATGTTGTCTACATGGATTTTAAGAAAGCGTTTGACAAACTACCACATAAAAGGCTGGGTAACAAAACTGAGGCTCCTGGAATCGGAGGGTCAGTATCTGCTTAGATTAAAAAATGTATGAAATATCAAGAAAAGCGAGTTGTGGCATTTAGTTGTTTTTCAGAATGGAAGATGGTGGACAGTGATGTCCACAAGTGTCAGTGTCAGGACCACCATATATATTAATGACTTGAATATTGGAATCACAGAATCACAGAATTGTTACTACACATTCACAATGCTTCCAATTTTCGTATCATCCATAAACTTTGAAATTCTGCCCTGTACACCAAGGTCTAGGTCATTAAGAAATATCAGGAAAGGCAAGGGTCCCAACACTGACTCCAGGGGAACTCCACAACAAACCTTCCTCTAGCCCGAAGAACATCCATTGATCACTACTCTTTGTTTCCTGTCACTCAGCCAATTCCATATCCATGTTACTACTGTCCCTTTTATTCCATGAGTTATAACTTTGTTCACAAGTCTGTTGTGTTGCATTGTATCAAACTCCTTTTGAAAGTCAATAAAAGCAAAATACTGCAGATGCTAGAAATCTGAAATATAAACAAAAAGCGCTGGAAATACTCAGCAGGTCTGGCAGCATCTGTGGAGAGAGAAACAGAGTTAATGTTTCAGGTCAGTGACCATTCAGATGCTGCCAGACATTTTGAAAGTCCATGTACACCACATCAACAGCATTGCCCTCATCAACCCTCTCTGTTACCTCATCAAAAAACTCCAGCAGGACAGTTAAACATGATTTTCCCTGAAGAAATCCATGCTGGCTTTCTTGAATTAACCCACATTTGTCCATGGGACTATTAATTTTGTCCCGAATTATCCTTTCGAGAAGTTTTCCCAACACCAAAATTGAACTGACTGGGGAGTGAGACGAGGTGAGTTGCTCCAACAGAGAGCCAGCACGGGTTAGACAGGCCGAATGACCTCCTTCTGTGCTGTCGCCATTCTGATTGTATGATTCTCGCGACAACTGTTGGTGGAGAGGCAGTGATGCAGGAATGTGTTGACAGAAAGGTGAAAGTCTGGGCTGGTGTGTGTTTGCAGCATTTGCAGCTTGTGTTCGGGTTTGTGAATCAAGGTGATTTGGAAGCTGTGTTCCAAATTGAAGTGTTTATTGGAAGCAAGAAGTTGATGTAAATAAAGAGTAAAACGTGTTAAGATGAAGCGTGGTGTGAATGTGGATAGCAGTAAATATAGTGTTGGTGAATTATTTGTGTTAATAAACTTCCACTGTGCCCTCTGCTGCAGGCTGCTGTTTATATCCAGCTGTGTATTCGTGCTGTGTGTTAGCGAGATAAATGTTTGTTTCAACGCTGTTTATAAAGCAATAGCATTGCACTCAAACAGTCCCAGACAGAGCAACACACGTACAAAAGCAAAATACTGCAGATGCTGGAAATCTGAAACGTAAACAGAAAATGCTTGAAATAGTCAGCAGGTCTGGCAGCATCTGTGGAGAGAGAACAAAGTTAATGTGAGCTAAGGAAACAGACCTGAACTGTTAACTGTTTCTTTCTCCGCAGATGCTGCCAGACCTGCTGAGCATTTCCAGCATTTTCTGTTTTTATTACAGCAACACAGGTGTTGGGAGGCTCAACCTGGCTACACAATGTTACAAAGACGCTGAGTAACACCATCGACAACAGGACAGAGAAAAACACACAGAAAACCAATAGACTGTGAGGAAGCAAAACTGAGGGACAGAGAGAGAGAGACAACGAGACTGAGATGGAGAAACATGATTGTATTCTCCCTGTTGTCTAAAGGTATTTCCTGGTGTGTAAATATGTTTCTGTTGTGTAAAGATGTACCCTGTTGTTGTGTAAAGGTTTTCCCTGTTATTGTTTTA